>NC_073745.1:103646864-103932853 GCF_029784135.1 Toxorhynchites rutilus septentrionalis
TCCAACAAGGAATACTTAGATAGGAATCCCAATGTATTTATTGCGGATAATTTTTATTCTGATAAAATAGAAAGTACAAAATCAGGAAGAATCAGGCTAATTTAAAGAAAATCAGGCAAAAATAAGTGTTTGTCAGGTTATCAGGGAACATGCTAAAAAGTCTGGGAAATCCTGAAAAATCAGGAAGGCAGCCATCTCTGTGCGTATCTGATATTTTTTACTGCAAATAGTATGGAAAACATGTATCCTTCGATGGTAGAAATGTCACGTTGATCCGTTTTGTTTTGAAAACGTTTTGCAGAATGGAAGCCGAGAGAAGAAACTTGATTTTGGACACCCACATTAAAATCCGGTCACGTACCAAAATCGCGAAATCGCTGAAAGTGATTAAATCGACCGTGTATAATGTGCTAAAACGTTTCCGTAAACGTACAACTGTTGTTCGGATGGATCAGAGGACGCGTCATAATAGAACTGAGCGAAAGCTGAGATTGGAGCTATTAAACAATCAAGGCAATCCTGGGACTCTTGGACTACGACATCGCCAAAAAACACAACTCTAACCAAAGTACCACCCGAAGAATCCGTGTGCGAGAAGACTATCTTAATTTCCGTGCCTGCAAGCAAACAAACAGGACGTTCAATCAAAATGTGGTGGCCAAAAGACGCGCTCGAAAGTTGTTCAATAAATTTTTGACAAAGTACGAAGGATTCATGCCGATGGATGACAAAACAAACGTGAAGATGGATTTTGGACAGCTCCCAGGCCTGAAATTCTACAAGGCCACTGTCAGATGAGACTTCTTTTTTTTCCTCTTCCTCTATCCATTGATCCATTCATATGTTCTTGGAATGGAAATAAAACTGAATAGATAATTGATAAGTAGTGATAAGTAGTGACTCAGGAAAAAAACTTATCATCAGTTCATTTCATTTGGTTCTTTCAAGCATATAGTTTTACGTTAAATCAGCACAATTGCTCTCCATGCTTCTAATCAGAATTACACCATTCAACTTCACCTTCAAAAATTTATATAGGGAATAGGTTGACAATTTTCAAGATTTTTTATGTATTTTTTTACGTATTACGTTTGGCAAAAAACAAATTGAAATCCAAAAAATACAGAAAATCTAAAAGTACAGCATTACAAATTGAGATACAGAAAAACTTGAGGTTTCTCAAGATTTCTAAGAGAGTTCCTGACAAAAAAGACTTTTTGGATGGTCAGTACTTTTAGAAATCGCAGGGACGAATGACCATCGGGTTGAAGTCCCTTAAAAAGCAAAAACTGAACTGAAACTTTAGGAATCAATGGCTGTAATTTGAGTTTATATTATTTTCTACGATTTGATTTAAGTTTTAAGCTTGTTAGTATGGTAACTTTATTTGTTCCCCGGAAGATATTAATCGAACTCTTTCAGTGCGTTATTTGCATGATCTCTCTTCTGCTTTTTCTTTTTTG
This sequence comes from Toxorhynchites rutilus septentrionalis, assembly GCF_029784135.1. NCBI lineage: Eukaryota > Metazoa > Arthropoda > Insecta > Diptera > Culicidae > Toxorhynchites > Toxorhynchites rutilus. The sequence continues at coordinate 103,648,328 of NC_073745.1, forward strand.
AACACATGGTTCAGTCAACATAATAAGAAAAAATGAGTTAATAATATAAATATAAATGGTGTACTTTGCTATTACCAAAATGTTGGTGACATGAACACTTCTCTTGTCGACTACTACCTCGCCTGCTCAGATGGAGCATACGATTTATATACTTTTAATGAGACATGGCTCAACTGCCACACACTCTCCTCACAAATCTTTGGAAATGAGTATAACGTTTTCCGTTCAGACCGTTCAAACCTGACGAGCACCAAAACTACCGGCGCAGGCGTTCTATTGGCTGTCCGAGCAGACTACAAATGCCGATTACGAGAAGATTATCTTAATTTCCGTGCCTGCAAGCAACCAAACAGGACGTTGAATCAAAATCTGGTGGCCAAAAGACGCGCTCGAAGGTTGTTTAATAAAGTTTTGACGAAGTACGAAGGATGCATGCCGATGAATGACAAAACATACGTGAAGATGGATTTTGGACAGCTCCCAGGCCTGTAATTCTATAAGGCCACGGTCAGATGAGACTTCTTTTTTTTCCTCTATTTATTTAATTAGGCTCAAGTGGATAAAAAGCCATCATCCAGCAATACATTTTTAAACTTATGTTTAAATACAAGGGGATGTCCGATAAGTACATAGCCTTCAAAAAAAATTGGAAAAGTGGCAATTCTTATTTCTCATATAGTCTCCTTTTGGCTCGAAACACTTGACCCAGCAATGCTCCAACTTCTTTAATCCATCTGAAAAATACGTTTTCTCGAGGTCTGCAAAGTAGGCCTCCGTGGCGGCGATGACCACCTCATTCGACTCAAATTTCAGCCCGGCGAGTGACTTTTTCTAGTTTGGAAACAAAAAAAGACGCACGTGGCCAAATCTGGAGAAAACTATGGATGGGGCAGCAGTTCGTAGTGCAATTCGACCAATTTGGTCGTGGCGACGGCGGAATTTTCATTTTTTTCCATTTTTCTAAAATCCGCGGACACGCCCGCTTCCACACACGGTCAAAACAAAACTACGAGTCCGATTCGGCTGAAATTTTGACAGTTGCCATTTACGAGAATGTACTACACGATAAGAATTCTATCTTGCGATACTGACACCATCGGGCGATGAGGCTAAGTACTTATAGGACCGCCCTCGTATATTATAAGTACATAATTATTAACTTATGTCAGATGAGACGTCCTTAGCAAATATAAGATCGTTTTCGCTGATAAATTTGTCAGGAAGTTCTTGATTTGGCAAGGGATTTGCAGCTGTGGGCAGAATACCAACTGGATTTTGATATGAAAACCTATTTTTTATACCTTTAATCAATCTCGCGATACAACTATTTTTGTGATTCTAAATAAATCAAATTTTATGATACCGTCAACCGACAACAGCTATGTAGAATCATGGACAACCAACGCATTCCCCGAATGCTGATTTAGGCGATCTGTCGGGATCATTTGAGACTCACAGAGACTTCGCCTAAGTTATGAACACTATCAGCTTCGCCGATGACACACATAATCGGAAGAACATAAGCGTCGATAGCGAACTTGTATACTCGACTGAAATACGATGGGCTGATTGGGCTTAGGATCAACGCGTTTAAGGCTAAATACATACTTGCAAGAATGACTGATCGTAACAGAATCTTTCTTGGTATTAATATTGTAATCGACGATGACGAGGTGGTCGACGAGTTTATCTACCTTGGTTCGTTGATAACAACCGATAACAACAGGCGTTAAACTCGAAGACGTATAGGGCCCTATTCCAGAAAACGAGACGAGCAGACGAGCACTCGTCTCGTTTGTTTTCATATTCCAGAAGCCGAGTTCGACTAAAAACATACGAGTAGCTCGTCTGGCTCGACGACCGTTTGGCCGCGCTCGTCGATGAATCAGTCGAATCGTCTAGTTTGTTTGATGTGTTTGTTCACCTTGTTGATTGAAAGCATCGGTATTCTTCTGCTCCGCCTTTATCTTCAAAAATTGTTTCACGGCTAAACTAGTATTGCATAAGCAATGCATGTTTTCAACTGCAACCATCAAATTCAGTTCAGTAATTGCTAGATTTTACAGATTTCCAAATGGGCCTCTTCCAAACAACACAACCAAATGTAAACATTGAACACATATCCAGGGATGCTAGATGACTGTTTTGAATATATTAACACGGCACGAAAAGGGTCTTCACATATTGAACGAAAATGAGTAATTCAAAACAACTTCTTTATTGGAAATACATATATATATATATATATATATATATATATATATATATATATATATATATATATATATATATATATATATATATATGTATATATATATATATATATATATATATATATATATATATAATCCCAATAAATCCATAATAACAAAACGTCTGAGTGATGAACCCATATGCTTGAGGAAAAATATCAATGGAACTAAAAGATATATGAAACTTATTTCTTTTTGTTATGTTTTTATGAATATTTTGGCAATTGAGCAATTTTTAAACTGTGTGTTGTTTTTCTCAAAACAAAAACATGTCTTCTCATCTGACATCACTGATCATACCGAGAAAAACTGACTGAAGTCTCTCCAGTCTACCAAATAAAATTTTCAATGAAACTCGTGTACTGGAATTGGATATTTTGCTCGTCTTGACAGTGATTGAAACCGAGACGAGACGAGACGAATTGCTCGTCTCGTTTTCTGTAATAGGGCCCATAATCAACGGAAGTCGTATCTACTATGGGCTCCAAAAATCCCTACATACCTCGACCCTGTAGGATGTGTACCATGTACAAATCCCTGATACGACCGGTTGTCTTCTATGGGCACTAAGCATGGATAATGCTTGAAGAAAACTTGCACGCACTTGGGGTTTCGAGCACCGAGTGCTCAAATCTCTTCCAAATGTCCCTATACTTATCACCATCTAAACCACTCCCTCCCATTCATAATGCAATGAGTGGTGCATAAAGGGTGTGTCACATCAAATTGCATCACGGAAAAAACGATGTAGAAATTTAATTTTTAGGAATTATATCCTCAGCTTTCGCTTATAATCAGATAAAAGTGTATAGATCACGTCGGCCATGCTTCACTGTCAATTTTTCGTAAATTTGGAAAAATGTCGTCGAACGAAAAAGAGCGTCGTGAATTAATCCTGTGCACTCATTTCGAGAATCCGGAGTTGTCACATCGGGACATCGGTAGGATGCTGGGAATCGTCCAATCCACGGTCAGCAGAGTACTAAAACGATACTTCCAGAACCTAACCATCGACCGGAAGGTGAGGAATGGCAAAAATGGATGCTCCGTCAGTGAAAAAGATCACAAGCGCGTAGTTAAGCAGTTTAGACGTGATCCGAGAAGTTCGGTCCGAGATGTCGCCAATAAGCTGAATTTGTCAAGTTCATTCGTCCAGCGGACTAAGCAGCGGGAGGGCCTGCGTACATACAAGGTTCAGAAGGCTCCTAACCGCGACGAAAGGCAAAATATGGTGGGGAAGACGCGAGCCCGGAAGCTGTACACCGAAATGCTGACGAAGCCGCATTGCCTGGTAATGGTCGACGAAACCTACGTCAAAGCGGACTTTCGTCAGCTGCCGGGCCTGTTGTTCTTCTCCGCAGAGGACGAATTCTTGCGGAAAGCGGAGCGCCCCCTTCGTGATGACCGGCACGGTAAACGGGCAGGTTTACCTTAAGGAGTGCCTACAGAAGCGCTTACTACCACTATTGAAGCAGCACGAGGGCCCGACCATCTTCTGGCCGGATCTCGCTTCGTGCCACTATTCAAAGGACGTGTTGGAGTGGTACGAAGCCAACGGGGTCACCTTCGTGCCAAAGGAAATTAACCCTCCCAACGCGCCGGAGCTTCGCCCAATAGAGAAATATTGGGCGATTATGAAGCAGGCCCTCCGGAAGAACCCAAAAGTTGTCAAATCGGAGGTGGACTTCAAGAGAAAATGGATTTCTGTTAAAAAAAACTACAACCTGACGTTGTACAGAACCTTATGGACGGGGTAAAGAGGAAGGTGCGAGCATACGGGCTTGGGCTCGAAGTATGAATAAACAGAAAATCCCAAAAGTTGTTTAATAGTTTTTATTTTACTGTCTAAAATTTTCAAAAGGATCGGTCTACTGGGCGAATTTCTACAGCGTTTTTTCCGTGATGCAATTTGATGTGACACACCCTTTAACACAACTAAAAATATCAGCAAAACCCGAATTACAACATAAAACGTAACATAAAACATAAATATGAACGGAAATGACATAGCATACGAATTTCTCCATACCAGTGCCATACATTCACTCCAATTCCAACCCGAGCAACATAGCGAATAAATCCAGTTTAGTGTTTAGAAGTTTTTCAAAGGGTTTTTATTTTTCAAACAATTAAAATTAAAATGGTTTCCCACGAAACCAGAATTCCACAACCTGAGCTATCAACATCGAGACCTCCTTCAATCGAAGGACTCGCCATTTCCGTTCAATAGTCAGAGCCACATCCCCACCCTGAAAGTGACAAACTCTACTAATGCAAAATAACATGACCCATGAATGTTTTAGGATCGCCAGAAGAAGTTTGAGAGTCCAGAACAATCAGGCATCGAAATGTGTGACACAATTTCTAAAAATATTTCCATTCTCCTATTCATCTCCACTCCAAAAAAGTAGGCTGGTTCCATCCAGGATCGAACTGGAGACCTTCTGCGTGTAAAGCAGACGTGATAACCGCTACACTATGGAACCTGTCTTGCAGTGAACACTTACGCACGCTTACAGATCGATCCGGTTGATCTAGTTGTAATTTCCATGCGTATGGTGGAAAGCATAAAAGAGAATTTACGCAAATTTATATTGATTTTTTTTTGAGAAGACAATCTAAGAAATGAAAAGGAATATGTTATGATAATTTTAGACACTTTATTTACGATCATTTTTTCGTTCAGTTCAATTCAAACTTTATTTTGTGAAATTGGCCCCATATCCATTTGCCGTAAGTTCAGTGATCCATTCATTGGAATGGAAATAAAACTGAATAGATAATTGATAAGTAGTGATAATCACTCAGGAAAAAAACTTATCATCAGTTTGATTCTTTCAAGCATATAGTTTTACGTTAAATCAGCACAATTGCTCTCCATGCTTCTAATCAGAATTACACCATTCAACTTCACCTTCAAAAATTTATATAGGGAATAGGTTGACAATTTTCACGATTTCTACGTATTCATTTGGCAAAAAAACAAATTGAAATCCGAAAATACAGAAAATCTAAAAGTACAGCATTACAAATTGAGATACAGAAAAACTTGAGGTTTCTCAAGATTTCTAAGAGAGTTCCTGACAAAAAAGTCTTTTTAGATGGTCAGTACTTTTAGGAATCGCAGGGACGAATGACCATCGGGTTTAAGTCTCTTAAAAAGCATAAACTGAACTGAAACCTTAGGAATCAATGGCTGTAATTTGAGTTTATATTATTTTCTATGATTTGATTCAAGTTTAAAGTTTGTTAGTTTGGTAACTTTATTTGTTCTCCGGAAGATATTAATCGAACTCTTTCAGTGCGTTATTTGCATGATCTCTCTTCTGCTTTTTCTTTTTTGAACACATGGTCGGGATTCAGTCAACATAATAAGAAAAAAAATGAGTTAATAGTAGCAAACAATCAACAGTTTCTCAACCTACATTTTACTTTTATCAGATCACACTTGTGTGGTGAACAGCTAGGTTTATGGCATAAATTTATGTTGACTGATCAGCAATAACTGATAATAGTATGCAGTCAGAGTGGATCAAGTGCATACAACCATAGCGACTAGAGAGAAGTCACATTTTTCTGACAACCAGAAAATGGAAGGAATTTCAAATAAAATGTTGGATTTCTCCGCATCCGAAGATTCTTCCCTTTGTCCTTCAATAAACACGGAAAGTAACTCATATTGAAACACCTTTTGTACCTTTCACCTTTCAGACAATTCATAGTTTATCGAATATATTATTATATCTTGTTCAGACAGAGTGGAGTAAGTGTCAGAGAATGAAAAAATGTAATAACTAAACTCTTCATGATCGATTTCAAGTCCAACCGAGTTCTCTCAATTTTAAATTTGACTGCAAGTACTCTTTTTCAAAATTACGTTAACCAGTTTGTTGTGGAAGCATATTCTTTAGAAAATCAAGAATTGTACGTCAAAATAGATACTAATCGAATATTTTTTGTGTGTAAAATGCTGTTTCAAACCATGAAACCGGTTTTTTTTATTGTAAAGATTTAGTGGAGGAAATTCTACTGAATAAATGATTTTATAACCAAATTGTTCAGTCATAGTGAACCAAGTGAACCACTTAGCCAGTCGTAAAACCCTCTTGATTGACCTTAAAGAGTTTTTTTTTTGTAATAGGGTAAATGATCTTGGTTTGTCCAATTTGGGGTGTTTTTACGCAACTAGTAAATGCAAATCGCTTTTTATTCATGAAAATCACACATAATCGATACAAGTTTGGGTTTGTTGAAAAGCCCCAAGTCTCTAGTTGCTAATACTATGAAATTATTCAAATTTTTATGTTTTTTAACGATTTTCCTTAAAGAAGAATTCATGATCATGGTTTGCCAAAAAAAATGATCATGGTTTGTCCGGTTTTAGAAATCTCTTGAAGGAAAACATTCGAATTCACAATTAGATGTTGCATTTATCATTGCTTGAGTTTACTGTCATCATATTGATTCATTCATAATTTAGGCTTTCTTCAGAATATTGCCTTTTCTTGGGCATTTTAGAAGTGTTCACCTCAACACAATCAACGCAGAAAAACCATACTTCTGCTATGCGCGAAGCACACCATAAACAAACATAAACAAACTGCAGCGCGCCAAGCGGTTGCCATAGAAATCATGTGGACAAAACAACATTATTGAATTGGACAACTCATGATCAGAATTGAGTTCATCAAAATGCGTTAATTTAATGGTTTAGCTATGTAAATCCGATACAAATGGTGAGCATGCATGATGTTTACAATATTTATAAGTGTTGTAATCCAGAAAAGGTCTGAATACGTGTCAAATAATCATCTGGTGATCGATTAATAGAAAAACACAAATATAGGTGTATTTTATAATCCTTTAAAACATGTGATTTCGTAAAAATATACTATCAAACTACTATAAATCATGTAAAAGGCAATTTCATTTATATGTTTCGAAACATTCGAAGGCCTTATTTGACACAGGAGCGCTGAATTAGAGCATTCAAAAAAGTGGGCAAACCATGATCATATTTTCGACTGGACAAACCAAGATCATTTACCCTAATACCATTATGCGACCCTGCTAAAGAGTTACTAAGAGTTGTAGAAAAACAATTAGGGAGAATGATTCGAAGCTTTTCAAACTACACGGCTTCAAACTTTGAGTTCGAAGGTTGTTGGCAGAGATGCCAACCTTCCTGATTTTTAAGGATTTCGCAGACTTTTTGGATCGTATCCTGACATCCTGACAAACACTCGATTTTGCCTGAATTTTTTTGAAGTGATCCTGATTTTTTAGTTTTTTTTTATCACAATAAAAAGGATCCGTATTATGTATACCGGGATTCCTGTCAAAGTTTTACTGGTTGGTAATGAGAACTTAGCTCTCCGGTTCTCCCTTGTATAGTGATTGCTCTTTCTTTCGTTTATTATTTATTATAACGTATTAATATTTATTTGAGTGCTTAAAACACGTAGTGCGTTTATTCCACTCGAAAATTCATTATGTTTTTCGCCAAGATGCTGAACTATAGGTGTTTCGTTCTTGACACTTTCAGGACATGACGTGAGACGAGTAGCGAGACGTAACTTTCAGAATTATTTACTTTTTGTTTGGGTGTGTGGTTATGATTTCAATGTCAACTCGCTAAGGAAAATAATTGAAGGAAAAAAATAAGCAAATATATATTCGTGGAATATAGTGCACAACCTTCTTTTGCTCTAGCCAATTACTTGTAACGGCCCTTTCCGGATCTCCTTCTCGGTATATGCACAGCATTCTCCTCCTCCCTGAGCGAAATCAGTGGAGCCACAATCAGCGTTATTTTTTGTCACTATCGCCGTAAGCTGATAGTACTCTTTTCCACGCCGATGGGAGCCAAACAGAAGTACATTTTGCTTGGAAAGAAAGGCGAAAGGATATACTAAAACATCCTTCTGCACTGTTATGATTCGACAATAAAGCGCGAGCAGCTATTTTGCCAACGAATGCATTTGTCACCAAAAGATACGACTTGTTTTGTAAACAAATTTGTTTTTTCACGAGCAATGGCCGAACAGCAATTTTGACATTGCGGTCCACCTATAGTACAACGCCTTGGTTTTTCGCTTCACAATGACAAAAAATGAAAACGTCAACGCCAGTTGAATGAATGAACATTGAGCATAATTTTGCGAGATGCGAGAGGATTACAGAGTTATAGATATTTAGTAGATTTTTTTTTGTGAAGTATATATTTATAAATTGTTCAAAAACCGTAAAAAATGTATGACATTTATTGCCATAGTCATAGTATCACGAACCACAATACTAATAATGCATGGTTGTGGAAATGTTTAAAAAGGACAAGTTGAAGTTTGTTCAAGTATAAAACAAAGTAATAAAAATAATAAAACAAAGATTATTAATAGACTGGGTCCGGAAATATTGGAAAGAATAGGGTAAATGATCTTGGTTTGTCCAATTTGGGGGTTTTTTACGCTACTAGTAAATGCAAATCGATTTTTCTTTAGGAAATCACACATAATCGATACGAGTTTGAGTTTGTTGAAAAGTCCCAAGTCTCTAGTTGCTAATACTACCATAAGGTGTTGAAATTATTCAAATTTTTATGTTTTTTAACGGTTTTCCTTAAAGAGGAATTATGATTATGGTTTGACCACCTCTGATCATGGTTTGCCCAAAAAATGATCATGGTTTGTCCGGTTTTAGAAATCACCATTTTTGAATGAAAACCTTCGAATTCACAAGTAGATGTTGCATTTATCATTGCTTGAGTTTACTGTCATCATATTGATTCATTCATAATTTAGACTTTCTTCAGAATATTACCTTTTCTTGGGCATTTTAAAATTGTTACCCTCAACACACTCAACACAGAGTAACTTTATTTCTGCTATCCGCTAAGGACACAACCGGCCTGATTCTACGCGGCGTGTGAGGTGAGATGACAATTGTCACATCATCATCACGCAACTCTCCTCACTCTATTCCTACAGTCGTATCGGATGCCGTGAGAGGTTCATTTTATGTATGTGAAAGGATGAATAACAAGTAAAAAGGTAATCATTCTGCTAGTTGCCAAATCAGATCAGAGATGCCACATTCGCACATATGTGTACGAATTTGCAAACATTTAACTTTTGTCACAACCTTTTCTTCCTGCTGTAGGCTGATTAAAATAGTGACAAAACATTATTGGTTCCAAATGATAAACGAAACTGGCCAGTTTGGCAGACACTAGCCATATTTACAGATATTTCAGATTTTCATTGCATAAATGGAAAAAAAAATCTGGCATCCCAGAATTTTCTTTATTTCGCTCAGAGAGATCAGACCATTTGTTTAGGACTTAGTTCGCCCAACATGCAGACGGAAACGGTTGTTTGCATCCTGCAGAGTTTCACGCTTCCGTTGGTTTTGATCGTAATTGCTGCTGCTCCCTGCGTAGGGTAGGGCGGGGCTAGTTGGTCATTTTTGAATAAATTTGACTACAACTTTTTAATATGAAGTTTTGCGTTAGAATGTTATACCAAAATGAAGCTTACCTTTTACCTTTTCGATGAAAAATAACCAGAGAATCATTTATTTGACATTTTTCTTTTATTTAACGTCTTAATATTAATAGAATAAATTAACCAACTAACCCCACACACGGGGTAAGTTGGTCAATAATAGCCATATTCTTTTTGAGCAAATAATACGCGTTTCTCCATTAGAATTTTCCTTCATTATAAATTAATTAATTAAAACAAAATAAAAACAGGTAATAAATATCATGTAGCGAGTGAAAAAACAAATTAATGAAAATTTCAAATTATCATCGTTGTTGGAATTTAGTCAGGCAATCTTTTCTAGCGATTTCGTCTCTCTTCCACTTTGTGACGCACCAGAGATGCCATGTTGGAAAACAAGTCTTCATTTTGAAGACATTCGATTTTGTGAATATATTTTGAACACATTATGAAATATGTGAAGACAATTCAGTATGTAGCGTACGTGGGCTTTTAAAAGATATTATTTCCATGAAATTTTAACTATTGGCCGAAAATATCGGACAAAAAAAAGTAGGACTTTAGTCTCAGCGAACGGTCTGAATATATATTGTCTCTAGAAGACATTAGTTCACTTGCGCTCGAAAATTCGAATGATTGTGACATTACATTTCTATTATTTTGGGCCTATACTATACAATAGATTAACCTAGATCTTTCAAACGATCGCTTCACAAATCGAATGTTTTCCAGTTACATACCTTTTTAACAATAGTTTCATGGATATGGTTTGAGTTACAACCAAAACTTCAAAGCTGGAATAAATTAATAGAGTTATCACAGTTCCGTTTTCCTGTGAAGAACTTTCCTCCGATATTATGGTGAAGACATTTTATCGTACCAAAATAATTGACGAATTTACGCAAAGCTGAATCAGCTCATGCGACATCTACATTAGAGCTCAGAACCACAAAAGTGAGAATGTTTGTTTATTTTACGCACTGAAAAGCAAGATTCGGTGGTGATTATTAATTTTATTTCAATTTAGACTCATTTCAGCCATTGAATGTCGTCAGTATATGGTAAGAAAGTTGGAGTTTTGTATATTTACGATGGTTTCAACACGCGATTTGACCGAAGTCATAGATAATATTCGAAAATTTTAAGTTTGACAATACATACCGGTTATTGATACTATGGATAATTGCGATGGAATCGATATCATATCAAATTGGCTGATATCATCGATTATGTAGGGGTCGATAAGAGAAAGATTTGCAGTATTTTTAGCACAAAACTCCCTATTCATCGTTTACTTAGTTGAAATTACAGGAAGTGGGTTATATCTATGGTATAACCGCAAGGGTGACGTAGGACTATCGTTGAGTTTTAGAGATCATTTGTTTGAAGTTGAATCAAAATCCATTCTGAATGAATGAATAAATGAATATTTGGGGGACTTCGAAAACGAGAGCGTTACGTTGGAGGCACAAGGTTTTATGCATCCAATATAGGATACGAAAAACCTTGTTCTGAAGAATAATCTTCAGAAGCCTTCCTGCTAACTGCACTTGATTGACAAATCACGAAACCAAATGTATTATATGGATATTTAATGGATAGAAAACATTAAAATAAACTCTTTCGCTTGAATGTAATTTTCAATTCCAAGGGGAACTGGCAGATTATTTTCCAGCAACGATTAGATATTTCCACATTTTCCTCGATACTGGAAGTCCACCAGTGGTTAATACTAACTCGATAACCACCTGTTAATAGCACTTGATTGAAAAATATTTGGTCACAGTGTTACATGGATAGAAAACATTAAAATAAACTCTTTCACATGAATGTATTTTGAAATTCCCAGAGGAACTGGCAGATTATTTTCCAGCAATGATTAGATCTTTCCGGAACTTTCTCGATGCTGAATGGCATCCAAACGGAAAGAAATCTGCGCGTGTATGTGTCTCCTCCAGCACGTTAGGCAACGATGTTGTCTTGTCGATGTCATCACGAAAAATGAATGCGTCTCACCAACAGAATATCGCTTAAGTATGCTTTTTGTGTGTGATTGAATCGAGAGAAGGTGTGGTTTACGATGGCAATTTGGAAGGCAAACTAGAGGGGAATGAACTCTCTGAGCTCGAAACTTTCGGCGACTGAGCAATAATCCATTGCGGGCGCATACAATATTGGATACGGAAATATCCTACTGATGGGGAAGAATAATCTTCTGAAGCTATCCTGTTAATTGCGATTGATTGAAAAATCACAAAACCAAATGTATTTGGTCACAGTGTTACATGGATAGAAAACATTCAAATAAACTCTTTCACATGAATGTATTTTTAAATTCCCAGAGGAACTGGCAGATTATTTTCCAGAAATGATTAGATCTTTCCGGAACTCTCTCGATGTTGAATGGCATCCAAACGGAAAGAAATCTGCGCGTGTATGTGTCTCCTCCAGCACGTTAGGCAACGATGTTGTCTTGTCGATGTCATCACGAAAAATGAATGCGTCTCACCGACAGAATATCGCTTAAGTATGCTTTTTGTGTGTGATTGAATCGAGAGAAGGTGTGGTTTACGATGGTAATTTGGAAGGCAAACTAGAGGGGAATGAACTCTCTGAGCTAGGAACTTTCGGCGACTGAGCAATAATCGATTGCGGGCGCATACAATATTGGATACGGAAATATCCTACTGATGGGGAAGAATAATCTTCAGAAGATATCCTGTTAATTGCGATTGATTGAAAAATCACAAAACCAAATGTATTTGGTCACAGTGTTACATGGATAGAAAACATTCAAATAAACTCTTTCACATGAATGTATTTTTAAATTCCCAGAGGAACTGGCAGATTATTTTCCAGCAATGATTAGATCTTTCCGGAACTTTCTCGATGCTGAATGGCATCCAAACGGAAAGAAATCTGCGCGTGTATGTGTCTCCTCCAGCACGTTAGGCAACGATGTTGTCTTGTCGATGTCATCACGAAAAATGAATGCGTCTCACCAACAGAATATCGCTTAAGTATGCTTTTTGTGTGTGATTGAATCGAGAGAAGGTGTGGTTTACGATGGCAATTTGGAAGGCAAACTAGAGGGGAATGAACTCTCTGAGCTCGAAACTTTCGGCGACTGAGCAATAATCGATTGCGTGCGCATACAATATTGGATACGGAAATATCCTACTGATGGGGAAGAATAATCTTCAGAAGCTTTCCTGCTAATTACACTTGGTTGAAAAATTACAAAATCAAATGAATTTGATCGCTGTGTTACATGGTTAGAAAACATTAAAATAAACTCTTTCACATGAATGTATTTTTAAATTCCCAGAGGAACTGGCAGATTATTTTCCAGCAATGATTAGATCTTTCCGGAACTTTCTCGATGCTGAATGGCATCCAAACGGAAAGAAATCTGCGCGTGTATGTGTCTCCCCCAGCACGTTAGGCAACGATGTTGTCTTGTCGATGTCATCACGAAAAATGAATGCGTCTCACCACCAGAATATCGCTTAAGTATGCTTTTTGTGTGTGATTGAATCGAGAGAAGGTGTGGTTTACGATGGTAATTTGGAAGGCAAACTAGAGGGGAATGAACTCTCTGAGCTAGGAACTTTCGGCGACTGAGCAATAATCGATTGCGGGCGCATACAATATTGGATACGGAAATATCCTACTGATGGGGAAGAATAATCTTCAGAAGATATCCTGTTAATTGCGATTGATTGAAAAATCACAAAACCAAATGTATTTGGTCACAGTGTTACATGGATAGAAAACATTCAAATAAACTCTTTCACATGAATGTATTTTTAAATTCCCAGAGGAACTGGCAGATTATTTTCCAGAAATGATTAGATCTTTCCGGAACTCTCTCGATGTTGAATGGCATCCAAACGGAAAGAATTCCGCGCGTGTATGTGTGTGTGTAGCGATGTCTTCCCGGGGAACCGTTTGTGGCATCACTCTCCTCCTGATGGATTCCCTTCTGGACTAAGGTGCACAAACAGGCTCTTGGTGACACCGTTCATCCGCGCTTTCATGATAAACGAAGAGCTTCACCACAACAGCGACAACATGCTCCAATCGCTGTTCAATTAGAACTGGGTGGATTTCCGAGCGGCGCTCGCTTATATACCGATTGGTTATTTCAATAGCCTGTTTCGAGAACAATTTTAAGGCTATTGAAACAAGTTTTTGGATCAAAAAGTAACAAGTATATAACGCGTAGACATTTTATCTTTCGAATAAAGTGTTTATCATACCATTTCGTTCAGTTGTTCAGGAGCTATTAACGCTCAAAATCTCGGTCTCCGGCGTAACGCTTTCGTTTTCGAAACTTTGATTTTACACCCCGGTATAGAAATGAAAGACGTAGTCCTACGTCAAAAAAATAAAGTTACAATACTTATAACAAGCCATTGCTCGTAATATACATAGCACATTGTAAAATGATGATTTTCTAACCTTTTCAGCGTGGAAAGAATACATGAAACCGGGAAATTTGAAGATAAATTCTGATTTTTCTAGAAAATTTGAACGAATTTACTCGCTGCGCCATCTGGTTGTAAATCCAACGTAAATTCGTCAATTTTAAAAGCGATTTCCATTAACATTTAAAACTAATACACACAATAAACTTTTGTTTTATGTTAGAACCGATTTTTTTCGTGATTGTTTACCATTTTCAGAACCAATTTTATAATTCACAAACAGTGAATGATTTTGGGAAAATCGGCACCATGTTCGTGTTTTTTAACCTACTTAATAAAAAGTTTTTTTCATTTTGCTTATTTTATTGCATCAACAATTCGCAATTCGCTGAGTGTTTATTCGTCCGATTGAGAGATAACATATTCACTACCGCTTTCACAAGAAATACAAACTGCTTGCAATTCGTCACACGCATTGTGAAAATTGAATATATTGATACAATACCATTACTATTAGGTTATTTACGCCCAGAAACGATGCTTACTTTCCATTTTTGATAAGTTTTCATGCGCTGTCGGCACCTCAAGACATATCGACGATTGTCACCTAGAAATCCCAATTCATGTGACAATCGTCACGTAGATTTGAGAGCGGGAATACGGTGATAGTTTATTCAAGTGAGATTTCTCACGGCACACGCCTGGTGGAATCGCTTGACATACGTGACAATTGTCATCTCACCTCACACGCCGCGTAGAATCAGGCCGCCTATATCACCAGCTCTCAAATTAACCGGTCATTATATCCTCAGATTATCACAGGTCCTGGTCTCTACAAAATTCATTCAAGGGCAAGAACTTCGATTCTATGGACAGCATAAAAAATACCTTGAACAGTTTTCGACGAGGAAGGGAACATGCGGCCTGATTCTACGCGGCGTGTGATGTGAGATGACAATTGTCACGTATGTCACGCGATTCCACCAGGCGTATGCCGTGAGAAATCTCACTTGAATGAACTCTCGCCGTATTCCCGCTCTCAAATATACGTGACGATTGTCACATGAACTGGGATTTCTAGGTAACAATCGTCGATACATCTTGGGGTGTCGACAGTGCAAAAAAACAAATGAATAATGGAAGAGGAATAATAAGTGTCTTTTTGGGTCGTATAGAATCGATAGTAATGGTATTGTATGTATCAATAAATTCAATTTTCACAGTGCGAGTGACGAATTGCAAGTAGTTTGAATTTCTTGTGAAAGTGGTAGTGAATCTTTTATCCCTCAATCGGACGAAATTATTTCCATTTCCTGAAATCTATTTATTTTCTCTGAAATATATCTATTACATGGATCTTGTGTTTCATCTATCTAGTCGCGAGCCATCATCACCGAACGGCATATCCATTTCAGAAGCCTTGGTATACGCCGGAGCCGGAGCCAGAGCAACAATTTAACACTGAGAGCGCAGAGAGCAGCAGCAACTACGACCAAAACAAACGAAAATGTATAACTTCACAAGATACAATCAACCTTTTCACTAAATCTCCTGCAAATTCGGCAAAATACACAACGAAAATGTTTATACTGACAACAGGCCAAGTTAATGTGCTCCCGTGGCCGAGTGGTTAGCGTCAAACCTAACATGCCGGGGGTTTGGGTTCGATTCCCGTTCTGGTCGTGGAAATTTTTCTTCAAAGAAATTTCCTCTGACTTGCACTGTGGTCACGCGTATTCTAGAGCTTGCCACTCAGAATGCATTCAAGGCGTGTTATTTGGCATAGAAATCTCAACTAAGTACTAATGAATATGACGCAAGTAATACTACGTTGAGACGGCGGAGTTCCTCTAGGAACGTTAGTGCCATATAAGAAGAAGAAGGACAAGTTAAATCAGATCTATAGATACTATACTGCCCAGCAAACATTAAATCGCATAACAAGCGTATATATAACATCATATGCCCTAAAATTTGGTTGACATATAATGCGCCTAACTGGCATATGCATGCAAAAGTGGAGGCCATATACATACATGGCAAATGCTTACCGAATTAGTTTGGATTAATATGCAATTTTGATCGACTATAATAGCGATTATGTTGAAATTGAATTGCGATATAATATGAATATATTCATGAATTGTCAACGCACCTAATACGACTTTTGCCATACTCATATACGATTCATTACAGATATAGGAAAAAAAACAAATGGCGCAAAATATTTTCGTAAAATGTTTATTATAGCCTCACGAATCGCCATTTTTATATATGAGTATTTATATTTGTAGAAATAATAATTATTTAATTTACTTGTGTTGTGAGTGGAATATAAATGTTTAAAATGGCACAGATTGATGTTTGGTAAAAACTGATCCTATGTGGGTTCGAACTCCGGTCGTCTGGATTATCATCCACCAGCTATCTCGCGCGGCTATCTGAAATATAATTCAACAGCGGTTAAAACTCATACATATGATTCGATATGATATAACCTAATACATTCTATGCCGTGAGATTAGTCATTCCTGGTTGCCGATTTTATTATTTAAGAAAAGGATCTTTGATTTCCCTATTATAGAAACCAAATATATATTATCATTGAACTGGAATAATAAAAAATGAATGAATATCAATGAAACTATCTCAATTTTAAATTATTTTCATTACAATTTTCACTATATAATTTGTTTTTTCAATCATATCCAACTAAATTCTGATTACTATTATAATGAATAATTAATCAATCTGGCAATCTTGCAAAGCGAAGCGGTGCAATGTACCAAATTCGATGTGGTATATATCTAAGATTGGCGTTCAATGGCGTAGTTCACTTAGTTTTGCTGCATGTTTCATTAGAAGGGATGTTTGCCGTTGTTACTTTCATCGAACATCAGCAATTTCGAGTGCTGATATTCAGAAGTCCATTTTTGTAAATCATTTGTCATTGTTGAAGCATTTCAATGACATTTCAATATGATGTAATATGTTCTTTATTAGGATCTAATATGATTTCTCTCTGTTTCATGATTTTCTTCAGCATGCAACACGATTTACTGCAGTACTGAATCGATTTAAATTATACGCTTATACGACACACAAACTGCATCAGCGTGATATACGCATATGATGCGGACTAAATATATATTTATGACAGTGTACATCATAAAACTGATGTTTATTATACCGAATTGCGACTTAATTTGATAATGATATATAAAATCGAGTTTTTACATTTTATGCGATTTTAAATATACACGATACATACTTTGATTGATATTATATGCGATAAAAATCTGAAATATCTGTAAATATGTGCCAATGTCTGCAAAGCTGGCCAGCTTCGTTTATCAATAGGAATCAATAGTGTTTTATCACTATTTTAAGCAGCCTGCAGTAAGAATAAAAGGTTGTGACAAAAGTTAAATGTCGGCAAATTCGTGAACATATGTGCGAATGTGGCATCTCTGATCAGATTTGGCAATTAGCAGAATGAACGCCTTGTCTCTGTTCATCCTTTCACATACATAAAATAAACCTCTCACGACATCCGATACGACTGTAGGAATAGAGTGAGGAGAGTTGCGTGATGGTGATGTGACAATTGTCATCTCACCTCACACGCCGCGTAGAATCAGGCCGATGATCTGGTAGGATAGAATTTTAAAGCTGTATGAAACATGGCGATAGATTGTGGAACAAAACTGTGCGCATGAAATTGAATAAATGTATGTCTGCCTATAAAAATTATGCCTTTGTTCTCCTAGAAATCGGCACGAACTTTCCGGACATCCCAAAATGAGCTATCCTGATTTATCGTGATTTTTATTTTCCCTGATTTTTGAAAATTATAGTTGGCAACCCTGGTTGTTGGATGTTGGATTTGTACACTATGGGTCCTATTGACGAATTTACGCAAAGCTGAATCAGCTCATGCGACATCTACATTAGAACTCAGAACCACAAAAGTGAGGGTGTTTGTTTATTTTACGCACTGAAAAGCAAGATTCGGTGGTGATTATTCATTTTATTTCAATCTAGATTCGTTTCAGCCATTGAATGTTGTCAGTATATGGTAAGAAAGTTGGAGTTTTGTATATTTACGATGGTTTCAACACGCGATTTGACCAAAGTCATAGATAATCTTCGAAAATTTTAAGTTTGATAATGCATACCGGTTAATAATAATATGGATAATTGGCGATCTAACGCAAAACGTAAACGATCGATAATCTTTTATGATTATAACATTGTAATTTATGGAAAGAACTACAAACCTTCCATAAGCTCACATGGCAAAAATTAAACCCATCATCACTTTCACCGCAGCGCCGCCTAGGTGTAGATTTGTACGTTAGATCGCCAATTGACGAATTTACGCAAAGCTGAATCAGCTCATGCGACATCTACATTAGAGCTCAGAACCACAAAAGTGAGGGTGTTTGTTTATTTTACGCACTGAAAAGCAAGATTCGGTGGTGATTATTCATTTTATTTCAATTTAGACTCATTTCAGCCATTGAATGTCGTCAGTATATGGTAAGAAAGTTGAAGTTTTGTATATTTACGATGGTTTCAACACGCGATTTGACCAAGGTCATAGATAATCTTCGAAAATTTTAAGTTTGATAATGCATACCGGTTATTAATAATATGGATAATTGGCGATCTAACGCAAAACGTAAACGATCGATAATCTTTTATGATTATAACATTGTAATTTATGGAAAGAACTACAAACCTTCCATAAGCTCACATGGCAAAATTTAAAACCATCATCACTTTCACCGCAGCGCCGCCTAGGTGTAGATTTGTACGTTAGATCGCCAATTGACGAATTTACGCAAAGCTGAATCAGCTCATGCGACATCTACATTAGAGCTCAGCACCACAAAAGTGAGGGTGTTTGTTTATTTTACGCACTGAAAAGCAAGATTCGGTGGTGTTTATTCATTTTATTTCAATTTAGACTCATTTCAGCCAGTGAATGTCGTCAGTATATGGTAAGAAAGTTGAAGTTTTGTATATTTACGATGGTTTCAACACGCGATTTGACCAAAGTCATAGATAATCTTCGAAAATTTGAAGTTTGATAATGCATACCGGTTATTAATAATATGGATAATTGGCGATCTAACGCAAAACGTAAACGATCGGTGAGACATCTGGATTTTGTTTTTGAACTAAGAAAATGATGCGAATGTAACCTAAAACTCAAAAACAAATCACGTATACTTTACTTCCGGGCTTTCCAAGGTAGTTCTCACATGCAGGATTCGTGCATTTTTCTACTTGTGTTTGATTGTGCTCTCGAATTTCCTTCTTTAATTCAACCATTGTCAACATTTTTATAGTTTTCACTACTGAAAGAGGTAAATAAATAACATGTTATATATAAAATTGCGCAGAATTAAATTTCTTATAAACTCATCGCAATAAAATAATCTTTTATGATTATAACATTGTAATTTATGGAAAGAACTACAAACCTTCCATAAGCTCACATGGCAAAATTTAAAACCATCATCACTTTGACCGCAGCGCCGCCTAGGTGTAGATTTGTACGTTAGATCGCCAATTGACGAATTTACGCAAAGCTGAATCAGCTCATGCGACATCTACATTAGAGCTCAGCACCACAAAAGTGAGGGTGTTTGTTTATTTTACGCACTGAAAAGCAAGATTCGGTGGTGATTATTCATTTTATTTCAATTTAGACTCATTTCAGCCATTGAATGTCGTCAGTATATGGTAAGAAAGTTGAAGTTTTGTATATTTACGTTGGTTTCAACACGCGATTTGACCAAAGTCATAGATAATCTTCGAAAATTTTAAGTTTGATAATGCATACCGGTTATTAATAATATGGATAATTGGCGATCTAACGCAAAACGTAAACGATCGGTGAGACATCTGGATTTTGTTTTTGAACTAAGAAAATGATGCGAATGTAACCTAAAACTCAAAAACAAATCACGTATACTTTACTTCCGGGCTTTCCAAGGTAGTTCTCACATGCAGGATTCGTGCATTTTTCTACTTGTGTTTGATTGTGCTCTCGAATTTCCTTCTTTAATTCAACCATTGTCAACATTTTTATAGTTTTCACTACTGAAAGAGGTAAATAAATAACATGTTATATATAAAATTGCCCAGAATTAAATTTCTTATAAACTCATCGCAATAAAATAATCTTTTATGATTATAACATTGTAATTTATGGAAAGAACTACAAACCTTCCATAAGCTCACATGGCAAAATTTAAAACCATCATCACTTTCACCGCAGCGCCGCCTAGGTGTAGATTTGTACGTTAGATCGCCAATTGACGAATTTACGAAAAGCTGAATCAGCTCATGCGACATCTACATTAGAGCTCAGCACCACAAAAGTGAGGGTGTTTGTTTATTTTACGCACTGAAAAGCAAGATTCGGTGGTGATTATTCATTTTATTTCAATTTAGACTCATTTCAGCCATTGAATGTCGTCAGTATATGGTAAGAAAGTTGAAGTTTTGTATATTTACGATGGTTTCAACACGCGATTTGACCAAAGTCATAGATAATCTTCGAAAATTTTAAGTTTGATAATGCATACCGGTTATTAATAATATGGATAATTGGCGATCTAACGCAAAACGTAAACGATCGGTGAGACATCTGGATTTTGTTTTTGAACTAAGAAAATGATGCGAATGTAACCTAAAACTCAAAAACAAATCACGTATACTTTACTTCCGGGCTTTCCAAGGTAGTTCTCACATGCAGGATTCGTGCATTTTTCTACTTGTGTTTGATTGTGCTCTCGAATTTCCTTCTTTAATTTAACCATTGTCAACATTTTTATAGTTTTCACTACTGAAAGAGGTAAATAAATAACATGTTATATATAAAATTGCGCAGAATTAAATTTCTTATAAACTCATCGCAATAAAATAATCTTTTATGATTATAACATTGTAATTTATGGATAGAACTACAAACCTTCCATAAGCTCACATGGCAAAATTTAAAACCATCATCACTTTCACCGCAGCGCCGCCTAGGTGTAGATTTGTACGTTAGATCGCCAATTGACGAATTTACGCAAAGCTGAATCAGCTCATGCGACATCTACATTAGAGCTCAGCACCACAAAAGTGAGGGTGTTTGTTTATTTTACGCACTGAAAAGCAAGATTCGGTGGTGATTATTCATTTTATTTCAATTTAGACTCATTTCAGCCATTGAATGTCGTCAGTATATGGTAAGAAAGTTGAAGTTTTGTATATTTACGTTGGTTTCAACACGCGATTTGACCAAAGTCATAGATAATCTTCGAAAATTTTAAGTTTGATAATGCATACCGGTTATTAATAATATGGATAATTGGCGATCTAACGCAAAACGTAAACGATCGGTGAGACATCTGGATTTTGTTTTTGAACTAAGAAAATGATGCGAATGTAACCTAAAACTCAAAAACAAATCACGTATACTTTACTTCCGGGCTTTCCAAGGTAGTTCTCACATGCAGGATTCGTGCATTTTTCTACTTGTGTTTGATTGTGCTCTCGAATTTCCTTCTTTAATTCAACCATTGTCAACATTTTTATAGTTTTCACTACTGAAAGAGGTAAATAAATAACATGTTATATATAAAATTGCGCAGAATTAAATTTCTTATAAACTCATCGCAATAAAATAATCTTTTATGATTATAACATTGTAATTTATGGAAAGAACTACAAACCTTCCATAAGCTCACATGGCAAAATTTAAAACCATCATCACTTTGACCGCAGCGCCGCCTAGGTGTAGATTTGTACGTTAGATCGCCAATTGACGAATTTACGCAAAGCTGAATCAGCTCATGCGACATCTACATTAGAGCTCAGCACCACAAAAGTGAGGGTGTTTGTTTATTTTACGCACTGAAAAGCAAGATTCGGTGGTGATTATTCATTTTATTTCAATTTAGACTCATTTCAGCCATTGAATGTCGTCAGTATATGGTAAGAAAGTTGAAGTTTTGTATATTTACGTTGGTTTCAACACGCGATTTGACCAAAGTCATAGATAATCTTCGAAAATTTTAAGTTTGATAATGCATACCGGTTATTAATAATATGGATAATTGGCGATCTAACGCAAAACGTAAACGATCGGTGAGACATCTGGATTTTGTTTTTGAACTAAGAAAATGATGCGAATGTAACCTAAAACTCAAAAACAAATCACGTATACTTTACTTCCGGGCTTTCCAAGGTAGTTCTCACATGCAGGATTCGTGCATTTTTCTACTTATGTTTGATTGTGCTCTCGAATTTCCTTCTTTAATTCAACCATTGTCAACATTTTTATAGTTTTCACTACTGAAAGAGGTAAATTAATAACATGTTATATATAAAATTGCGCAGAATTAAATTTCTTATAAACTCATCGCAATAAAATAATCTTTTATGATTATAACATTGTAATTTATGGAAAGAACTACAAACCTTCCATAAGCTCACATGGCAAAATTTAAAACCATCATCACTTTCACCGCAGCGCCGCCTAGGTGTAGATTTGTACGTTAGATCGCCAATTGACGAATTTACGCAAAGCTGAATCAGCTCATGCGACATCTACATTAGAGCTCAGCACCACAAAAGTGAGGGTGTTTGTTTATTTTACGCACTGAAAAGCAAGATTCGGTGGTGATTATTCATTTTATTTCAATTTAGATTCATTTCAGCCATTGAATGTCGTCAGTATGTGGTAAGAAAGTTGGAGTTCTGTATATTTACGGTGGTTTCAACACGGGATTTGACCAAAGTGGAAAGAATACATGAAACCGGGAAATTTGAAGATAAATTCTGATTTGTCTAGAAAATTTGAACGAATTCCATACCAAAAAGACGGGTGGGTAATGTCGGGGACATAACCGGAGTGACGTAGGACTATACAAAGGGGACAGCCTTTGCTAAATATATATTTTAAATATATTGTTTTATTTTCTTCTCCTACGTGAATACCTACCTATCCACCTGAAAAATTAATTAGTTTACTGTTTACTCTTTATGGACATGTTGGGGGTTCTGAAAAGAACCTTTGATGTTGTGTTTTTGCGTTTTTTTACAAACTTTCTCAGTTTTTTCTCACAGTCTTATAGTTGATTCTTGATTTTTTTTCCGAAGGCTTTGTACTTATTAAATGTTCAACGCCGGGCATCTTTCGGCGTATGCACATATCGTACAATCAAAATGATGGCTGTGATAGGGGATGCATAGGTGGTCATCAGCTCATTCACTATCATATATTTCACTATTGAGCACATTACCGTACCCTCAACTGTTTCCGTGTTTCGGAGACGAATGAATTGTAAGATTTATAGTTTCCGCAAACAAAGCAAATAAAAATGAAAAAGAACTGAGGTTGTGGAGACGAACTCTACGATCTGTCGAGAAATAAACGAGTTATAAGCGTTCTGAAAAACCAACAGTAAATACAGGGACGGATGACCTTCGGATTAAAGTCCTTTAAAATAAGAACAGAGCAGCAGGAAATACATAGCTCATCATGTTGCTCCTTAGTTATTTTTCTATACAATGCAGATGTAACGTCAGTCAATTTTCAACATCAGTTATCAACCAAAGAAAGCAGTTCTTGCTACCGAGAAAATTCGTTAATGCCATCCTGCATACAATGTGTTGTAATTTGAAGCCACTTTTAATTCGGAAACCATGCATGGGTTTGTGAAAACTGAATGATCATTTTAAAAGACCCCAATCACCAATAAGTTCAAGAACAAGATAAACAAAATAAATCAGTTTATATTATATGTCATATTATGTCACTTTAGAATGCATTGGTATTGTGAAAAACTTTCAATAACTCTTCTTCGAATGGTTTAATGGCCCTTAAAAGCGCCGTGTTTTACGGGTATAAACAAACTTTTTCCTTCTTCTACCTGCTTCCGTTTTGCGATTGCGTTTGCCACTCGCTGAAACTATTGTTGCCACCGAACCGAATGTGCTCTGTTCTGTAGGCGGGTTTTTTATTGTTGTGAGCAGCTTTGCAAGCCAACTAGAGCACTCCGGCGGCCGAAACTCTATAACCGCTATTGGGTATAATGGTGCTCCGGCACCAATCCGTTGATACGATGTGATGTGAAACGATGCCATACAACCACACTGATTTACGGTTTGAAAGAGAATGATATATTTTTCAGCGGATCCGTGCCTTTTGTACTCTAGCGGTACACGCTCACAGGATAGAGACAAATCGGCAGACTCAGCCAAAGGGGCGAGTCCAACGAGACGAACGAAAGAGCGTTAAAAGGCAGCGATGGCAAAAAAATACATTTATTACGATTTGTTCGCTCGTTGGATTCACATGCAGGCTAAAAAGGGTCCTTTTCAGGATCACAAAATTATCTTCAATCTATAGAGTTTATTGTTTTGTTATCACTCGATATCCCCATCCTGTTCGGCTAAACCTTCCTGTTTAGCGATTGCGTCTGCCACTCGCCACAGGATTCACAGTTGGAAAATTTCTTACCATCCAGCTTGGGACATGTTGTACAGTAAATTACATTTAATGCGACGTGACGAAGCCCGCTCTCTGTCGCATTGGAGGCGATTTTAACCTGTAATTGAACATTTGCGATGGCAGTGGTAGAGTGTCGACTTTCAATGTGGGGTCATAATTTGGATCTCTATGTTTACAAAAATGTCCAACTAAATATGTCGCATTACATGTCCGTCCAATTTAGCTAAATGTCGAACTAATTGTAAATTACTGTACTTTCAATCTGGAAACAATTGAGGAATTGGTGAAAATTGAATAATCAGGAAAGTCCCCAACTATCAATAAGCTCAGAACAACTGCCAAATTCACATACTCATCAGATCCTGGCAAACAAATTATGAAAAAATCAATTTGTGTTTTATTATTATTTTGGATATTATTTTAGAAAGCATTGAACTGTATTTCGTAAACTCTTTTTTGAAAGGTTAAATGGCCCTGATAAGCGCCGTGTTTTATGGAATGGTTCCAATTTAGAAAACTTAGTACTCGTGGTTTTGAAAAAAAAACCATTTCGAACGCCCTCGATGCCGCCTTGTTCTGGATTTGCCACCAAAGCAGATTGTATAAAGAACAAACTTTTTTCTTCTGCTACCAGCTGCCGTTTTGCGATTGCGTATGCCACTCGCCACTCGCCACTCGCTGCAACTGCCTGTTGTCTTGATGTCCACCGAACCGAATGTGTTCTGTTTCGAATGCGGGTTTTCTTATCGTCGCGAGTAGCTTTGCCAGCTAATTCGATCACTTCGGCGGCCGAAACTATATAACGCCGGCTAGGTGGACTGGTGCACTGGTACTAACGCGCTCGGTCTAGCAACCTTGCGGGGAACTCGAGACCAACACGGTTCGAGCGGGATTTTGATTTTCCCTTCACTTTTCCTCCTTTGCCATGTCCAGACATGGCTGCTTGGGTTGGTTTATTGATGTGTTGTGATGCGAACCGATATGGTATACGGTTTGAATGAGAATGATCGTTACGGTAAGGTAAGGTAAGGTAAGGTAAGGTATTGTATTATAGAGACTTTAAACTTTTGCAGTTCATTCGTCTCTAGCCTTGAGAAAGGCCCTTTGAAAACTCTACTCTACTCTATTACTCTACTCCAGCGCTACCACCTCCACCCTCTTGCCTTGAGAAAGGCACTCGATCCCTCGCCGTCCAGCTCGTCCAGCAACGATGTTGTCCAGTCGGTGTCCACACAAAGAATGATCGTTACGGCAGCGGAGCGGGGATTTTTAAGCTGACTGGCCGGCTCGAGTATTACGCATGTGTGAGACTGCGACCAATGTTTCGTTCATTTTTTTCTTTTTCCTTTTCAATCGTGCTTCATTCTATTTCGCTGCTGCTCTGGTTGCCCGTTTTGGTCGGTACGATTTGAGGAGCACAAAATGGACCAATCAAAAATGGGCACATAGTGCATTTGGACAATGCTTGATATTTCACAATTATTCAATTATTTATCTCAAGAAAAATGGAATGTTATTCGTTATGATAGATGCGTAGATATATTTCCTATCAATTGATGCAAAAACCTTTGCGATCTATTGAGAAATGCTCGAGTTATAAGCGTTCCAAATCTTGCATTTTTTCCTACTTGTTCAGTGCCTAGATTTCCATTTCACCCCCTATATCTTCCGGTTAGACGTAGTCCTACGTCAAAAAACAAAACATCCTCATTTTACTCGCTGCTCCATCTGGTTGTAAATCTAACGTAAATTCGTCAATAGCAAAATAGGAAGAAAGGAGTTGAGAGTGACTTGAGAGTGAATTGAAGAAGTTGTTGTCCTTGCTGGAAAAGAAGAGAACGATCATCTTTGCCCAGATGTAAAAGTTTTCAGCATTGATTGTGGGTTAGTCGCAGAGATCGTTTCACACTATTTAAAAAAATTGAAGATGCCCAAGAGAAAGTGCACTCAAATGGAACATTCTTCTATAATATTTATGTTTGGCTTAGTGTAATCTGATGGTTTGAAATCACTACAATAGATCAAGCTAATGATCGCAGTGGCTCAAGGCTCCTACAGAAGAAAAGGTTTGAAAATTCCTTCTGTTTTTATTGTCGGGCCTGATCACGAACGTCACCTCACGGCGAAAACAAAAGGGAGTGTATATAACCTTGCATATAATTCAATTCGGATGGCGTTAAAATTAATACATAAAATTTGTATTAGAATTTTTAAGGGCCACGTGATTCTCTGGGTATAGCCCAACTTTTCTTCTGATCAACACGTTTTTCTACAATAGGATGTGAGGCCTTGCCATACGTTAAATTGGACTGTACTCTGGCTGATGGTACACATGGAATTTTGGTCGAAAGAAAATCAACTCTTCAAAGAAAATCAAAGCTTATTTGAGACGCTGGAATTTTGAAACGATGAAACTTTATTCTCCTTGATAGAGGGTGAGCAGCCCGAATACACACATGAAACTGAAAAATACATGAAAAAGCAGGCGTCGAAGGAAAGAATCCCAGAATTATTTCGGTTGATAGTGGATTTTGAACATTTCAAAATAAATTGAGCACGTCGTTAGATTAAAATTGCATAGTTTTTATTATTAATTGTTTTTTAGAATATTCCTATACACCAGATCGATTGAGTAAAAGAGGAGCTGAAATATGAATAAATATATAAAAGGTTTCAAGAGAATCATTTATATTTCATTGTAAAATTACCAATTCGGATGGCGACGCACAACGCGACAAAGGCAAATATGGTCTGGTTCACTTCTTTGCGTATTTTGCGCTTTTCTTCGGCAGCATCGGTCGGGGGAAGTTGCATTCGGAACATTTTTTTTATTGTTTATGATTTTCCTTCCTACGAAGCAGTGATTTTATTTACTGAAATTCACGTCTCATGCAACCGGACGGCAATGCGGTGATAAGAACATCGACGAAAACACGATCCTAGATTCCTTCATCTGGAAGATGACAGCAAGTAAATAACATACCCATGTGGCGCAGTTTGGATGACTTTGAGGACTGGAAGAAAACGTCACACAAAGTTGGTTGTTAAAATCTGAGGCGTTGTAGGAGAAATGCGGTCAAAATGAACAGGGTTGGTAAAATGAATCGGTGCTCAAATTTCGAATTTAACTGAAAATCAATTGATACTTCTTGATTATGCTATTTTTAAAACATATGAAGCCATTTAAGACACGCTGTTATGCATAAACCTGTGAAATGTAGAAAATAATGAATGAAACAGAAATTTCTCTCACGGTTGTCATTCGGATGTAATTCGCGCGCATCTTATTTAGATATTTCCCATGAAACTTAAATTATTTGACCTGCTATCTTCGACAAATTATCAGTTTGGACAATTGTTCACATTTTCAATGAGAGATAAACAAATATTTTGTTTGATTTCAGCGATTAATTCGAATTCGAAATTACTTTGTTGTTTGGGGCAAAATGAGCCACCACTGGATAACTACTTGCAATGTTATGTTTTCTAAAGCTCATATACCATATCACATTTTGCTCTTGGAAAGATTGCTTTTGTGGCTTTTGGCCCTGGAAAATTATGCCACCCCAATCAAAACCAACCTCAATATGAGAAGTGTTATGCGTTTCTTACTACGTTTTTGTATGTTTGAAAAAATTCTAATTACTACTATAGGTGGGTAGGCCCAGTTTATTTCATTTATATATATACAGTAAGCTACATCTAATCCGACATCTGTAATGCGACACGAGTAATTGGACATTTTTATAAACATCGAGTTTAGGATCCGACTTCCTACTTACTCAATAATGATTCAAACGAATTTGGACATGAAACATCGTATAAATCTAACAAATTTAGCATGATATGTACAGGTGTTAATTTTACTACCACCAGGTGATCATTCTAACAACACACTAGAAGAATGTTCGATTTTACAGCTTTTTTCGTCCGATGAAATATCTACTATTTCTATTTCTTATAATTAAAACCGTTTGATATCTTAAACAACAATTAGTTGAGCTATAATATTTTCCAAAAAACGGACATTG
The DNA here is from genome assembly GCF_029784135.1 of Toxorhynchites rutilus septentrionalis. NCBI lineage: Eukaryota > Metazoa > Arthropoda > Insecta > Diptera > Culicidae > Toxorhynchites > Toxorhynchites rutilus. Next base: position 103,677,062 of record NC_073745.1, read on the forward strand.
TAGTGGTATATGGACGCAGTAAATGGACATGTTTCTTAGAGTGTTCATTTCAACCACATTTCCCCTAAGCAGGGCCATGCGGATTAATTCAAATTGCACTACAGAGAGAATGTATTGTTATTAAAGGCAAACATAGTTTTGCTTGCTTCTTAGTTTTTGAAAGGCCTTAAGCTTTGCGGTTCATTCGCCTCTAAGAAATAATCGGATTGATAAAAATGAACGAATTATATGTTTCATCGTTTCATGACAGCGGTCAAAATCATAAGGGCTCAACTGACATTCTGGCAAGTGCTGTAATTTCATTATTATTCAGATGTTCTAAACATAATTACAATTCAATTTACCGTCTCGCCATATGTTAGGTTTTTATTATTCGGAATACTATAATTATATTATTTGAACATTTTTCTTCCATTAAAATAATTTATAATTACATAAACGTGTGTAAAACGTTGTGTAAAATTTAATTGAGCATACTTCGGTTTTCATGCTTTGTTTTTCTCATTTTCCAAAGTTTTTTTTTAATTCAATCTGTGCTGTATCAACAATTTAATGAAAAAACGCTTCAAATCGTAGTAGTTACATGGTCTTTCAGATTGAACGCTCACGCAAAATAATCGAATAGCTCGTTATAATTTTTTTTCGCTCCGTCGATGGTAACACTGCATTTCCCATTTCGGGACGATAATATTCGCCTACTCGTTCAGTCTGATCGGAAGGTTTTTAGTGCCAAGATGCAGAATTTACAAGAACGTGTATTTTTAGTGAAACCGTATTACTCAAGCAACCGAAGCCTTAATGAAACGTTGTTCTCTTATGGTGAGAATTTCAACATTTTTCGTCGTTGATTACCTCTTCTGGGGGTACGTGAAGGATCGTTGCTATGTTAATAAGCCACAAATTTGAAAGAACTTAAAGAAGAAATAACTCGAATTTTCAACAGCATCGAAGTCGTACTGTTAGAGTTGTGCATGAAGAATTTTATTCACCGTTTAAAACACGTTGAAAAAAAAAATGTTTATTAGATTAGATTATAGGCTGCAAGCCCGTTATCTTTCTTAAAAACTAAACATGAAAACAGAAATAAAACACATCATCACTTATACATTTAGTTTACCTCTTAAAAATAATCGTAGTCTTCTTCGAATTTCTTCTGTTGTCATATCTATGGAAATCACTTCTTGCAGCATGTTAAACTCACGCATGAATCGAGTTGTAGGTTCGTGTTGGGTGTAATTTCTGGACCTCAGAGGTGGATCAAAAATTCTTCGACGAAGAGAAATGGGGCTGGTGTTAAAATTTATCCGTTCGTAGAGACACGGGCTTCTTATCCGTCCGCTCAATAGTTTACAGAAGAAAGTCATATCTGCGATTCTGTGTCTACTTTTGATAGTATCCATGTCCACTAAACAGCAGAGATCTTCGTATACTGGCAGGTGTTCTCCTCTCCATCCTAAATTCCTCAGCGCAAACTTCAGGAACTTTTTCTGGACATTTTCTAATCTTTGGATATGCAGATCGTATTGCGGTCGCCACACTACACTCGCAAAGTCGAGTTTAGACCGTACAAGGCTGGTGTAGATCTTCAGAATTACATGCGGGTCAGTGAATTCTTGCCCAAAACGACGAGTGAGAGCAAATAGTTGCAGCGCTTCCTTGACTATTCGTTCTAGGTGGAGGTTAAACGTGAGGGATTGATCCATCGTCACGCCTAAGTCTCGGACATACTCTACTCGTTGTAGATCCGTACCTCCTAGCCTATAGTCGAAAGTTATCGAGTCCGCAGTGAAAAACATCGATTGAGTTAAGAAACTCAAACATTGATGTGGCGTGCTGCCTATAACTTTCTTCATCACGTTCAAAATCAGCTGACGATATGAAGATGTCATTCCACGGAACACTCCTTAGTGCTTCTTTAACCAACGTCGCGTCCATTAAGTTGAGATTTAAGTGCCTCCTGAACTTCTCAACTTCCATTTCGCGCAGTGTAGCAATAGTGATCATGATTTGCATAGCGAAGTGGTGAATTTCGTGCTTAATAATAGGGTCTGTCACAACAACTTGACATAATTCGGTGTCAGTGGTGAACACCAAATCCAAATATTTATTGTTTTGATTCGGTATATCACAAACTTGCATCGAAAAAAGGGGTGGTCACATCGAAAATGTCCTAAAATTAGCTTTATTTTCGTTTTTTAGAAATAAAAATCGGTTCACTTTTGTAAAAGTTATTCGAATTTGTTGCGTGAGCGTTTAATCTGAATGACCCTGTAGATATAACCTGGGTCATGCGGATAGAATCAAATTGGTTGCCAAAAAGAATCCAATCAAAATTTCAAAAGAGAACCAATAATAAAGAGGGGAAAAAGCGTTACTTTTTTATAATAATCCACTACATAGTGGAAGTATTGTTATTTTTCAACTAGCAATAATCGCACCTCGGATGTACCTCATTGGTTATGATATCGCCACTGTGCAAATCTTAAAGTATTGTTATGAAAGACAAAAATAATCGAATTAAATAAAATGAATGAACTACATTTTTTCATCAATGCTAGCTAACATTTTGGTAGATACTGAAATTTAAATATTATTGACTTCTAAGCTTCTCTGAACTTAATTGTAATTACATTTTACTGCTTGCCAAATATTACGTTTTTATGATTCTGAACATCAGAATTATATTATTTGAACTTTTTCCTGAACAACTAATATAAATTATCCAATTTACAACATTTATTTCAATTATAGTTCGGCCACAAAGGGTAAATAAACAAAGCTCGTGTCACGAAAACGTTTAGTCTTTTTATAGGAGAAACAAGCATGGAGTTGCAAGGATTTTTTTTCGAAGCAAATTGCACTTGAAAAATAAATTTTGATTGAGTACGCATTACCCTGGATATAACTAATGAAACCAGTTAAGAATTTAAATATTTCGAATAAAAGTTTCATGGGTTTTTGATACCTTCGTCTCTTAGTTGCCAGTAGCATAAATCTAAAGTCAAAAAGTAACAAAATATTTCTGCAGAAGGATAGAAGGATAATCTTTTGTAAGTGAAATACTGGTTCGGCCAAAACGTGAGATAGAAAATTTCATTGTGTGCTTATTTCTGTTCCATTTCTTTATGCTCGTTTTCCTCCCTGGCGAAAGATTTTTCGTCCAAATCTATTTTCTGTTTATTCAAATAGTTAGGTCACATGCACATTCACATTGAATATATGTAGATCATTATGAAACCTCAAAGTGGAAAATATTTTCTGCAGTGTCCAAAGTAGCACTGCACGACGATATCCATATGAATATTTTTGAAACGGCCTATCCTGCCTGCCACTACATAACTTCAGGGGCACCAAAACACCTTTTCGCATGTAAACACCCACGATAAATACCATATGGTACCGTGACTTACGGGAAAGGCCTTTCGACCAAACAATCAGCAATATTTTTTTTACTTTTTGTGTGTGGAATTGTTTTGGTGGCAATAAGAGCATTGAAAAGTTGAAAGGTAAGTCTTTTACGGTTAAAGCTAGGTTTGTAATATACTCTATCTTATTTTATGTTTCAGCTCAAGAGAACAAATCAAAATCTCGGTGTCGGTGATGGAAATATTTTTCCCACGTTTTGCAGTCAAATCCCTTTCCACAGTACTCTGTGTATTTATACCGTTTTCCCTCGCGCACTTATTGACGACACGGTCATACTTTTAGTGATATATACACACCTTGGTAAACACCCGATCAGATTCGCCACATGGGACACATTGCGTCAAACTGCTGAAATATCGCAACTCACCTGCCAGAATGTCTCGCTCACCGTACCTGACTTCGCTGTGTTCGTACAATCCTCCATTCATTGAATTGATTGTGTATCTTTCGCAAAACGGGAATCGAACAAAATAAATATCCTCTCGCGATCGCACACACGCACAACCGTTTCTCGTTGCGTGATTGATGAGAGTGTGTAAAATCAACAATGGCTGCAAAGTGAGCGAAAATCTTGTTTCTCGCAGTGGCTGCTCGTGTGTGCAATCGGAAATTCATAGTGAATAGTGATTTTCTTTCAATCAGATTGAACCGTTCCGCATCCGTGTGGGAACGCATTTGCAGAATAAGGTGAAAGTTGATCCGGAGAACGGTCGGAAGGTCAATTTGAAGGTACATTTCGACGTCTGAGCTGGGGTACGGATTTCCCAAAGATTTCTTGTTTTCGAGAGCAAGTGGACGTTTTTTTTACTTCCTACTAGCTGCTGTGAGAGGAAAATATCCAATAGTGTTAGTGTCAGCGCGTAATGTTTTTTTGTTTTGAATTTTGATGTGCGGATTATCTGGAAAAGTGTCAGTCAAAAAGTGCAAAAGAAAGGATCAATCCTTTCGGAAGGTGTTTTTTTTTTCACGACAGAGAATTTCAATCGGCCGTGACTAGAAGCGTGGAAAAGTGACGGTGAGCTCGGATTCGCATTATTTATCTGATTATGCATTGTTGTATAATAGCGTGAAATAATGAAATATATAATCTTTGTTGTCGATAAATTCAGTAACAATGGGCTCAGCCAAATCGTATCTATGCTGTCAGAGATTGAAATTCGATATTTGATGTGCACAAAATGATTCTATTTTGTATAATTCATGTTCGATCAAGATGGATTATACATAAATTATAAATATTACTCAGATACATTTCTGGGGCTCAACAAAATTCTTGGTTTGTGAAGACATGTGTTTTGGCAAAGCATGTAAGTAATCCGGTTTGTTTAGTTCTTCCGACTTGGACTCTATCTTAGGTCGATGACATCCACAGCGGTTTTCTCCGATGCGGCTTTCAAGCTCAAAATCGTTTCGAAGCGTTGATTGTTGTGAATGAAAGATAACACACGTTCCGATTTTGAATGCGAAAAGCGCACCGCGTTGTATGCCATCTCTGAAAGGACTCCGTAAGGCAGGAAGGTATGTGGTGTGAAGTTTAAAAAATGATCATGTAGCCAAAAAACAGGAAGTAGGTTATATCTGTGGTATAACCGCAAGGGTGACGTAGGACTATCGTTGATTCAGTGATCATTTGTTTTTAGTTGCATCTGAATCAATTCTGAATGAATGAATAAATGAATATTTGGGGGACTTCGAAAACGAGAGCGTTACGTTGAAGGCACAATATTTAGCAAAAAAAAAAAGCAATCACGCGAAAGTTGTATAATGCATAATACATTGCTTGTATTGTGATATGATTTGTATTACATTTCCAATAGACAAAATATCTGTTGCATCAAATTAGTCTACACTATTTTTGCGTTCGCTCATCCTTTCTCAGAACACTCATTTCTCTTTTGAGAAATTGTTGGGTAAACATCCCGAAAGACGTGGTCTTACGTTGATCGCACATGATTGAAAAATCACAAAACCAAAAGTATTTGGTCGCAGTGTTATATGGATAGAAAACATCAAAATAAACTCTTTCGCTTGAATGTTTTTTTTTTCAATTCCCAGGGGAACTGGCAGATTATTTTTCAACAACGATAACAGTGGTTAATGCTAACTCGATAACCACCTGTTCATTGCACTTGATTTAAAAATCACAAAAACAAATGTATTTGGTCGCAGTGTTATATGGTTAGAAAACATAAGGTCAGGTCAGGTCAGGTAAGGTAATAAGCGCACCAGCGCTTTCATAATGAACGAAGTCAGCTTCACCAGAACAGCGACAACATGCTCCAATCGCTATTCAATTATAACTGAGTGGATTTCCGAGCGGCGCTCGCTTATATACCGATTGGTGATTTCAATAGCCTGTTTTGAAAGCAATTTTAAGGCAATTGAAACAAGTTTTTGGATGAAAAACTAACAAGTATATACCGCGTAGACATTTTATCTTTCGAATGAAGTGTTTATCATACCATTTTGGTCAGTTGTTTAAGAGCTATTGACGCTCAAAATCTCGGTCTCCGGCGTAACGCTTTCGTTTTCGAAACTTTGATTTTACACTCCGGTATAAAAATGAAAGACGTAGTCCTACGTCAAAATGAATGATTTCGAATGATTGTGACTGGAGATATCCGGATATCCGGTAACCATCCGGTATCCGGGCAATATTTGCTATCTGGGCGAATATCGGATATTAGAAAAAATCAACAATTTATCATTAGTACAAGATAAATAATTTTTTCAAAATCATTTAAAATTAACTCATAACATTAATTCACTTTTGTTAGTTCGTAACAGTTACTCTTTCCACATTATTTCAAAATACCCACAAAAATTTCATATTTCTAACCCTTAATTATTAAGCGATATTCACTCTATACGAAAAATTTAATCATGGTTCATTATTTTAATGTGAATATGTATTTATTACTTCCTAAACTGTAAATAATGGGCCTGCTCACGAACATGTAACGTACGCTTTCACGTCACTTACACTTAATCTTTTTGTGTCTATCATCATTGTCACGGACAGGTGCGTGTAAAAATGAACTCCGTGAAGTGAAAGTGTTCATTCTGGTTTATAAGAGACATGTTGGTTGCATAATGTCGGGTGTTTGAACGTTGTGTCGGTTGCATAATTTTGGGCGTTTGAACGTTATGTAGGTAAAATTAATACAGCGTATGAGATAATACTCCATACTCCGAGCAGACAAGCGCTCGTCTCGTTTGTTTTCATATTCCAGGAGCCGAGCTCGACTAAAAACAGACGAGTAGCTCGTCTGGTTGGACGACCGTTTGGCCGCGCTCGTCAATGAATCAGTCGAGTCGTCTAGTTTGTTTGATGTGTTTGTTCATCTTGTTGATTGGTATTTTTCGGTATCGGTATCGGTATTTTTCTGCTCCGCCTTTATCTTCGAAAATTGTTTTACGGCTAAACTAGTATTGCATAAACAATGTATGTTTTCAACTGCAACCATCAAATTCAATTCAGTAATTGTAAGATTTTACAGATTTTCAAATGGGCCTCTTCCAAACAACACAACCAAATGTAAACATTGAACTCATATCCAGGGATGCTAGATGGCTGTTTTGAATATATTAACACGGCACGAAAAGGGTCTTCACATATTGAACGAAAATGAGTAATTCAAAACAACTACTTTATTTGAAATACAATACATTGGAAATACATATATAAAGATTTAATACTTTTCTTGATAAATCGTTGAATAGGTGAACAAACATTGCCCCCAATAAATCCATAATAACAAAACGTCTGAGTGATGAAACCATATGCTCGAGGAAAAATATCAATGAAACCAAAAGATATATGAAACTTTTTCCTTTTTGTTATGTTTTTTTTAATAATTTGGCACTAAGAAAAGAGTATTGATTGATCAATTTTAAAACTGTTTGTTGTTTTTCTCAAAACAAAAACATGTCTTCTCATCTGCCATCACTGATCATACCGAGAAAAACCAGCCGTATGGCACCCGCCATGTTTTTGGTGCCAACATCTCACACGTCAGAAGTATTTGTTTTCTTCAAAACAGCGATCCGCGTTGACGGTGGTGAGCTTCTTTTACTAGTTTAGGGGAGCGTCAAAGAACAGCTGATTTTCAGTCAGAGTGAACGTTTTCAAAATCAAAATTATGAATGAAAATGAGCTTTTCCATATGAAATTAGTATTCTGTTTAAATTAAAAACATTTTTGTTTGCAGGTGGTGAAAAAGTCTCATACGAAAATTGTTTATGAAGACAATTTTATATTATAATGAAAAAATTCAGCAACAATTTTGGAATTGTATAGCCATATGGTTGAATGAAAGTCAGAAATACGTGTTCCAAGTGATTAAATAACATGATGTGTAAATTTTCATTCAAATTTCACAATTTAAAAACCGGCTTCGCATCTTCTTATCTGATAGAGATTACACTAACGAGTTTGGGACACAAATTATGGCCCTAATTTGAAGTCGCCACCAGACGTCGACACCATCGCGAATTACCAATTTACCACCATCTGACATATCGTGATGTCGATGATGAACTTTTACAGCAGAGGGATAGTGAGATATGCGATGACGGTAGGTAGAGTGAAATAGCGATAATCGTTCCATACACCTGAGAAAAACTGACTGAAGTCTCTCCAGTCTACCAAATAAAACATTTCAATGAAACTCGTGTACTGGAATGGGATATTTTGCTCGTCTCGACAGTGACTGAAGCCGAGACGAGACGAGACGAATTGCTCGTCTCGTTTTCTGGAATAGGGCCCATAATCTGAGCTACTCCCATATGGGATTCTGAAATTTAATCCTCTTATCCTTCCCATTCTTGTGTAATTTGATATACGGGACATGAGGTTTGATTTAATTACTGGTCAGCAGCGTCGGTCAGAAGCATAATCCTCATAGAAAACTTCTGATGGGTTTCAAGGAATTTGACAAAAGTGAAAGTGATTCAGATTTTCTATAGACGAATATCAAAATTATGGAAAAAGAACTAGAGAAGAATTGAAAAACAGTATCAGCGACCGAACTCATCTTCACTCCACATGCGCTGCCAACTAACGAGTGTGTCCTGACGAGGAATGTGAAAAAATTCGTTATAAGCAATTTGCCTTTCAAAAAGTGTGCCTTCTGAAGCGCCCACCTTAGCTAGCGAGTCCGCTTTCTCATTCCCCGGAATCGAGCAATGAGAGGGAACCCATGCTAAGGTAATCTTGAATAATTTTTCGACCAAAACACTCAATAGATGTCTTATTCTTGTTAGGAAATAAGATGAGCGTTTATCAACTTTCATTGAGCGGATTGCCTCTATTGAGCTAAGACTGTCTGAAAAAATAAGATAATGGTCGATGGGCAGTGTTTCAATGATCCCTAGAGCATAGTATATCGCACCCATTTCAGCGACATACACGGAACAAGGATCTTTGAGAGACACTGGAATTTTCATTGAAGATGCCGAAGCCAGTGAACCCGTTTATGCATGAACCGTCAGTAAAGAACATTTTATCAGATCTAACTTTCCCATATTCTGCCGAAAATATCGGCGGTTGGAGATGCCCGGTGAAGGGTGCACTTCATGGGTAAGGAAATCATGGTACAAAGACATAAAACTTGACTGAGGAGTCAGTTGGAGTAGATTTTCGAAGTTATCAATCACCAATGGATTCATGATCTTGCAACGGATGAGAAATCTGTAGGATAATTCTGTGAACCGAAGAGTAAGCGGGGGTACTCCTGCCAAGACTTCGAGACTCATCGTATGTGTCGAATGCAAACACCCCATTGCTATACGCAAGCAACGATATTGTATTCTCTCCAGCTTGAGAATATGAATCCTGGCAGCTGATCGGAAGCAAAAACTGCCATATTCTAACACAGATAATATCGTTGTTTTGTACAACTGAATGAGGTCACCTGGATGGGCGCCCCACCATGTTCCGGTTATTGTTTGGAGAAAATTGATTCTTTGCTGGCATTTCTGTTTCAAATACGCAATGTGTATTCCCCAGGTACATTCAGAGTCAAAATATACTCCAAGGTATTTGAAAAACATCGAGTGCCTGATCGCTTTGCCGGATAGGTGAAGCTGGAATTGGGCGGGCTCGTGCTTCCTAGAAAAAACGACCATTTCAGTTTTCTCCGTAGAGAATTCGATACCCAGCTTGAGAGCCCACGTGAACAGGTTGTTCAGGGTATCTTGCAAGGATTTTTGCAGAACGGCGGGATTAGTACCCGTGATGGAAATAACTCCATCGTCTGCAAGTTGTCACAGCGTGCAGTTTCTAGTTAGACAATCATCCATATCATTGACGTAAAAACTATACAAGAGGGGGCTTAGGCAGGAGCCTAAGCCCCCTCTTGTATAGGTATATTTGTCACTTGTGTTTTAGATGGTGAAAGCTAGTCACGCGGAATGGAGTAAATTTAAATTTGTATTTATTTAGCTTTTTTGCTAACATTTTGAATATTGTCTTGTCTTGTTTAAGAAACAAAAGATAAACAAACAGCAATCTACCCGCCTGGTAGCCTTTTTAGAACGAAATTCTGACGTATCCAGAGGACGTAGATTTGTTTATTTGGATTCGGTAAATGCGCTATGGGATGTGATTAAGGATTAAAAATGTAGTTTCCGTAGGCCCATTGAAACATGGCGAACATCTGCTTCCGATTGTCCTAAATGAGCAGAATTTTTTTGTTTCTATTTTTAGGATTGGACTAAGAGAGAGTTGCAATATCATAAAATGGCAATGGAGGCCACTGGCTCAAATATGATTGATTATGTATAATATTGATTTGTTGATATAAAATATAAACTGTAAAGTTTTTCCAACACTGCTGAGCAATTTTTTGTAATTCAAACATTCACAATTGGCGGACCAGACCAGAATCAACACGATAGTAATAACTTTTTACGTTGCAGATATTTTCAACGGTATGAACGGTATGAAGACGGTTTTGAAGACAAACCTTCAATGGAAGAATATTAAAAAAGTGCTGACCAGTTTCTGCTTAAATAATTAAATCAAACCTTATGTCCCGTGTATCAAATTACACGAGAATGGGAAGGATAAGAGGATTAAACTTCAGAATCCCATATGGGAGTAGCTCAGATTATACTGATCGTGAGGTGGATAAATTCGGGCTTGTTCTGAGATATAGAAGTTATTATTATTCATCAAAATTGTAGAAACGGTTCATAAAAAATGATTCTAAATATTTATTACTATTGAAACGAGTAAGACAGAGCTAAGTGCAAGAGTGTGCGAGATTTCGATTATTAAACATAATAGTCATGTTTTATCTCTAGCGTAAAATTACATTTCTATATGTTCAAAAACTACATTATTCCCGAGCAACCAAGTATTCCTCCTCATCTTTGAGCCAGCATTTGATTCAGCAAACTAATCATCGAAGTAAAATCGCAAACATGTCATTCTAAAGGGTGTGTCACATCAAATTGCATCACGGAAAAAACGCTGTAGAAATTTATTTTTTAGGAATTATATCTTCAGCTTTCGCTTATAATCAGATAAGAGTGTATAGATCACGTTGGCCATGCTTCACTGTCAATTTTTCGTAAATTTGGAAAAATGTCGTCGAATGAAAAAGAGCGTCGTGAATTAATCCTGCGCACTCATTTCGAGAATCCGGAGTTGTCACATCGGGACATCGGTAAGATGCTGGGAATCGTCCAATTCACGGTCAGCAGAGTACTAAAACGATACTTCGAGAACCTAACCATCGACCGGAAGGTGAAGAACGGCAAAAATGGATGCTCCGTCAGTGAAAAAGATCACAAGCGCGTAGTTAAGCAGTTTAGACGTGATCCGAGAAGTTCGGTCCGGGATGTCGCCAATAAGCTGAATTTGTCAAGTTCATTCGTCCAGCGGACTAAGCAGCGGGAGGGCCTGCGTACATACAAGGTTCAGAAGGCTCCTAACCGCGACGAAAGGCAAAACATGGTGGGGAAGACGCGAGCCCGGAAGCTGTACACCGAAATGCTGACGAAGCCGCATTGCCTGGCAATGGACGACGAAACCTACGTCAAAGCGGACTTTCGTCAGCTGCCGGGCCTGTTGTTCTTCTCCGCAGAGGACAAATTCAGCGTTCCGGAGGAGATTCGCAAGCAGAAACTATCCAAGTTTGCCAAAAAGTACATGGTGTGGCAAGCGATCTGCTCTTGCGGAAAGCGGAGCACCCCCTTCGTAAGGACCGACACGGTAAACGGGCAGGTTTACCTTAAGGAGTGCCTACAGAAGCGCTTACTACCACTATTGAAGCAGCACGAGGGCCCGACCATCTTCTGGCCGGATCTCGCTTCGTGCCACTATTCAAAGGACGTGTTGGAGTGGTACGAAGCCAACGGGGTCACCTTCGTGCCAAAGGAAATGAACCCGCCCAACGCGCCGAAGCTTCGCCCAATAGAGAAATATTGGGCAATTATGAAGCAGGCCATCCGGAAGAACCCAAAAGTTGTCAAATCGGAGGCGGACTTCAAGAGAAAATGGATTTCTGTTCAACAAAAACAACAAGTGAATGCCATGACCAAAAGAAAAGAGCATGATCATATCACTCACTGACAAATTTCGGGAAGGCCTATAGATTTACTATGAAATTCGGATTCGCGAATAATCCACACCGCGGATCATCCGCTCGCAGATAATCGGGGTTCTACTGTACAAAGATATAATACAGTGGCGTAGCGTGACCGGGTGGCACCCGGAGCCGATCTCTTGAGTGCCACCCCTCAAATCAATCCTTGAAATTAAATCTGTTTTTTGTTTTGACATAGGACTACGACTTTCATTTCTGTACCGGGGCGTAAGTTCAAAGTTTCGATTACAAGAGCGTTACACTTGGAGTGCAAGGTTTAGAACGTTAATATCTCTTTGCCGGCTGAACGGAGTGGTATGATAATCTCTTCATTTGGAAGACAAAATTTCCAAGACTTACATGTTTGTTAACTATTCTATTCCATTCCTAGTTTTTTGATGAAAAATTTAATTTATCGAAATAAACAAATTTTTTATTACAGTATTAGGTAAAACGATGAAGAAGTCAATCAACAAAGTCGACAGAATTGATAACAAGTCAAGTCTTACTTCAGGATGAACAGGATGCAGTACAATCATTGCCATTGCCCAGGCTAATAACAGTGGCCTGTTTTCGGAATTTCGGTATCACTGACGAAAGCTCGCTTTCAGAAGCTTCGCCGTAGAAACTTACCAGTTTCCAAATTAACTATTTCCGTCTCTGCAGTTCTCGCTCACTTTAATGAATGTGATCAGTCCATCGTAGTTCGCATAAATTGATATGCATTAGAATGAGCACTCCATCGAGTTTGCGATTAACGTTTTACCGTTACACTTGTATGGCTCAGAAGCACATCTCTGTAATAAGCTGAAACTACGAAAAATGAGTAAACAGCTTCTTCACAACCAAATTTCGGAGGGGCAGCAAGAACAAATAAATTTTGGGCTTATCGGGAAAACAAAAAAAAACAATCCGTTGTCATTGGTGCTGTATACCTTTCACACATTCTCCAGATCTGTATGACGAAGAAACGGTCCATTTATATTCTGAAAAGTTGCACTTCTAGTTTTAGTGATGTCTACTCTCAAATAATCTGACACACGTAATTTTCAATAGAAAATATCACCGTAACCACCTAAGCTTCCGGGGCTGCTGTTCTTCACCGCCCAGCACAAGTTTGATGTTCCGGACGAAGAAAGGAAGCTGAAGTTCTCAAAGTTTGCCAAGAAATACAAGATTTGGCGCGCTCTGCTCATGTGGCAAACGGACTGCGCCGTTCGTGACTACCGAGACTGTAAACGGGCAGATCTACCTCAAGGAATGTCTACAGAAAATGAAATAAATATGCCAAAAGCTTACTAATGGGTTATATTTTATTGTCTGAAAGTTAGAAAAGTATCGGTCAACTAGGTGATTTACTACAGCGTTTTTTCCGTGATGCAATTTTATATGGGATGTGGGTTATCTTAGAGACTTATTAAACTCGATGGGAATTTTTAAAATAATGGTTTGCAAATCAATGAAGTAAAATTTCCGTAGAGCAATTAGATCAGCGATACTCAACCTTTTTTTTCATAGGGACCACAAACACATGTTAGTCATGATGTCGCGGACCGCGGATTTTAATCCGGAAACAATAATTAAAATCACGAAAAATGAATGATTGATTGAAAAAAATACACAAATATGTCATTCACGATTTGTCAGTCATCCCACTGGCGCCCGGGCGGCAGCAAAGCTTCCCAAATGGTATTTATTAAGCACTTGTTGTTTAGTTTAGTTTTTGAAATTGGTGTTTTAGCTGCCCTGAAAAGGACCGATGGGTTTGCGTTGTTTTGTAGACGTAGCTGAAGATGATTGATTCATGATTCATTCTTGTTCTCGCGAGGACAATACATGCACTCAGGATAATCTACGTAACGCACTCAGTGTGTATCGCGACAATCTACTCGTACTACACTCTAGGCGATTATATATTTATTCCCCACCACAGTTATCTTTTTAATAACGCATAAAACCAACAATTCGTGCAATCTCCACGGTAAGTAAACCGACGACGTAAGTCCTATTTAATATTTCATTTCTGTTTTGATTCTGCTCTACACTATGCTTGCTTCTTGCATATTCTTCTTGCACACACTGAATGACACTTGGGAGTAGCAAAACATTCTCAATGAACAAGTTTCGGTGTTTCCAACTTTGAATAGTCAATAACGACGCCGGCCACGTCCTTACAGTCGCCAGGGGAAGGGAAGGAAAGTTAGTATGGTATTCGATGCCCGAAGGGCAGAAGGGATATCAACGCTCAAAACTTTGCACTCCAAAAGTAACGCTTTTGTTTTATAAATTTTAAACTTACACCCAAGTACATACTCAAATATGATGTGATGCAAAAATACAAAAAATGCACCATACTATGCGATATCTATTTTTCATTTTTCCTTAGAATCGAGCAAAACCGCTGTGTGCGACATCTTCATTGAGAAAGACTGCTGTCTGATAGCGCTGGAGCGAGACGTCTTGAATGATGATGATGATGATGATATTTTGAATTATAGAAGCTTCAAAACTCATTCGTTCATTCGTCTCTAGCCCTGAAAAATACTAATATGGAAAACTAAACTTGACACTCGGTCTTGAGAAAGATAATTTCGAAAGCCTTGCTGTCGTCTGATCGGAAGCTAGTTGACTGAGAAATTGCGAATACAGGCAAACCTTTTTTTGTTCGGGGATAGGGACCATATAAAAAAATCGAGCATAACTTCACCAGTAGCTTTAAAAAATTGTGTTCGGTACACAATTTGAAATAAACTTTTTTTGTGCAGTAGATGGGAACCGCATAAAAAAGGTTTCCCTCAAATCCACGCCGTTCACCGTTCGATTTTCGTTTTGTTTTCCTGCTTTGCGATGGGACAGTTTGCCTTTTCGGTTGCGCGTGGCTGTTTTGTGCTTTTAGTTGCATGTCGAAACTTGTTGCTATTAGAAATCATGTCATGTGCAACTTAGAGCATTCGATGGAAGAATGGGAATGATTTGAGAATTGGTTAATTTAGACGCAGATATGCTTTTCCTGCTTTGAAATGCATATAAACAATAAAAAAAGGACGATAACTTCGTCAAAAATGCTTCTTTTCATATACCGCACCAAAAAATCGTTCAAAAAAAACCGCACAAAAACAGGTTTTCCTGTACTGTAATTTGAAATCGCGAATGGTTTATTCATACTCACTGAATAGAATACGACGGAGCTCAGATTGCAATATTTTTTCTATCCACATTATCTGTAGAACGAATCCTGCATTTGCATATCGAACGACCGATTTACGCTCGACTGATTAGCAATGATATTTAAGTATTGTACCTCGCTGATACATACTCGGCCACGGAAACACGGTAGGAAAATATGTATTCTTCCGATTTTCGTTAATTTGAATCATTTATGGGTTAGGGAACCGTATCGTATAACGTACCGAAATTTTTAGAGAATTTACGATTCGATTGGAATGAAAAACTCTCAAACCCGTTCAGAGCTAAAATAATTCTTAACGTTAAACTATTTCATAAAAAAAACGTGACCTGTTTTCTGATTTAGTACCATTATCATTACGTAGTCTTATGTCTTATGTTATCATATCCATTTTTTCGTTTTAATTCTCTAGCGTCAACAGGATTAGCCCTAAAGATCGGGATCAGTATATTTGATAGATATTTAACACGTTGAGCCCCGTGTCGGTCACTAGGGGCCGACGTTGAGTTTTTCGTTTGAACAACTCAGATCCCAGCGACTGACAGTTACAAAATAAGGAAATATTTAACAAATGTTTTTTTTCGGATGATTTACCACAGGGTTTCTCAAAGAAACAAAGTGACAGAATGACTAATATTTTGGTAGAAAGTATTATTGCTATACATTTTAAAAACTCGATAAGACGACAAGCTTGCGCAAGATGGAAAGAAAAAAGTACAAAAAGTACAAGATGAAAAATTCAGCAGGTAAAAAAAAGTGTACAGGTTGGCGCAAGATAATGTGTTTGAGCGTACAAGTCCTTCAGGTACGTTTTGAATTTCTCTGTATTTAAACATATACGCGATTTAACACGAAAGAAGTCATCAAATTCATGTCCAAACATGCCCCTGATATTTCACTTATAACCTGCTTGTCCTTAGGTTAATTTGCGTTCTGAAATACGTTGGAGCTTCAATGATAATACACTGATCTACTAATTTAATTCAAGAGACTACAATGTGTTTACATAGCTGAATAAAATGAACAAGAATGAAGTGAATGAAAAAGAATTTACAAAATGCTTGGTTACAGTCTGGAATCTGGAGTCTACATTATCCAGCAAAGAAGCTCTCTTGTTAGGGTGTGTTCGATATATTAAAGATGCAAATATGTGGCAAGAAATTATTTTTGGAGACTGATATCAGAGGAGAATCGATCTTTCAGGCCGTGGGACGGTTTTTTTCTCGCCGACAAAGCTATTTTATCGAACTGATGGCTATGCTGCCCATGTTTGTATAGAAGACGTAAACGACAAATTTAACAAAATCGACTGTTTCGCTGTTTCGCATTCTACACAATATAATACTTTTGCTCAACATGCAAACAAACATTTTTTGTTCGAAAACATTTGAGCAATTTTGAAAAAACGTTTCCGAAAAATCACAACAATTATCAATATTGTGTGCTATAAGCTAAATCTACATTTGAATCAAATTCTTTGTAGAGTTCAAACATGCCTGTCACGATAGTGTCTTATTATTTAGTGTTTCCTAATACAGTAAACATTCACTAACTGGGCGAAAAGGAAAGACTAGTTATCGACATTCGCGTTTTAACTGGTCCGACATGTTAAACGTCAAATCAAATTGAGAGGAACTTCAATGAATTGTTTGATTCGCGTTGATTATGAAATTGGATAAAAAAAAAGGATTCCAAAGGAAGTTTCGCATTGAGTGCGACAACAGGTATGAAACATAATTTGAGGAAATTATTTTTCTGTAACTTAATCAATGTTTATGTCATACGAAAATAATGTTGATTTTCATAACATTCAAATTACATTCGAATGCCCCTTCCATTCGAATATGGCGTCGTTTGTTTACGAAATTCTGCTTTTTAACTGTTCCAAGAATCAGTTAACGTTCGCCCAGTTAAAAAGCAGACCAGTTCAACCAGGGATCAGTTAGCGAACGATTACTGTAGATGATTATAAGAAACAATTGAAACGCTACCTCACCTAGCCCATCTTTTTGCCGATAATATCCTTCAACTGGACAGATCATTTCATCGGAAATTTGCATGGTTATGCTTGTAGGTCAAAAAACAACAAAACTGCGTTTTCCCAACAATAATGGTGTTGTCGATTACGTCTCCTATGCAATCATGGGCAGTATGGTGCACCATCTATGGTTGGTCGTGACCGAAATAAATAGCCGCAGTAAACAACTGCAACAGAAACATCCACTTAGAAAAAGTGTAGTAGGCTAGAAATATTGTGGCGCGGGAAAAACATCATGTGTATAAATGCGTGTGTCGTGAAGTTCTTAGGTTGCACATAAATTAAAAAAAATAAGTTCATTCATTACCTTTCATTTTAGAAGTGTGTTAATTTCATCCTGAAAATTCAATATTAATTTCGAAAATTTCAAATTCCTCAATACCCCCAGGGTTCATGTTTAAGCCCCCTTTTGTACAACTTTTATGTAAGCGACATCGACAATTGCCTTACACAAAATTGCAGCCTAAGACAACTTGCAGATGATGGAGTGGTGTCTGTCGTAGGATCTAACGAATCCGACCTGCAAGGACCCTTACAAGATACTTTGAACAATTTTTCAACCTGGGCCATTGGGCTAGGGATCGAGTTCTCCACGGAGAAAACAGAGATGGTGGTTTTTTCTAGGAAGCATAGACCAGCAAAACCAAAGCTTCAACTTTTGGGTAAACCGATCACTCATGCTATGTCATTCAAGTATCTTGGGGTCTGGTTCGACTCCAAATGTACTTGGGGGGCCCATATTAGGTATCTGAGTAAAAAATGCCAACAAAGAATAAACTTTCTCCGTACAATTACCGGCACCTGGTGGGGAGCCCATCCCGAAGATCTTATAATGTTGTATCGAACAACTATTCTCTCAGTGATGGAGTATGGCAGTTTCTGTTTTCAATCAGCTGCCAAAACACACCTCATTAAACTCGAGCGAATTCAGTATCTTTGTCTCCGTATCGCGTTGGGATGTATGCCCTCAACGCATACCATGAGTCTCGAGGTTTTGGCAGGTCTATTCCCACTAAAAGATCGCTTCAATTTATTATCTCTTCGGTTCTTCATCCGGTGTAAGGTCATGAACCCATTGGTGATCGGAAATTTTGAGCAGCTGATCGAGCTAAATTTTCACTCCGGATTCATGAGTTCATATCATGAATTCATCTCCATGCAGGTTGATCCTTCTTCGTATATTCCCAACCGTGTTTGTTTCCCTGACTACATCAATTCCTCTGTGCATTTTGATCTGTCCATGAAGCAAGATATCCATGGATATTCAGATTACCAACGATTGAGGATCGCTCCAACGATCTTCGATGAAAAGTATGGGGGTATCAATTGTGATAATATGTACTTTACCGATGGGTCCACTATAAACGAGTCCACAGGATTTGGAGTGTTCAACGAATTTTTTAGCACCTCACACAGTCTTCAGAATCCTTGCTCTGTGTATATTGCTGAATTGGCAGCAATACATTGGGCGCTGGACAGCGTCGCCTCACGACCTGTTGAACACTATTACATTGTAACTGATAGTCATAGCTCTGTCGAAGCTATCCGTTCAGTGAGGCCGGAAAAGCACTCGCCGTACTTCCTTGAGAGAATACGAGAAATTTTGAGTGCTTTATCCAGACGCTGTTATATCATTACCTTTGTCTGGGTCCCTTCACATTGCTCAATTCCGGGTAATGAGAGGGCTGACTCATTAGCAAAGGTAGGTGCGATTGAGGGCGACATTTATCAGCGTCAAATCGCCTTCAATGAATTTTATTCTTTAGTCCGTAAAAATACCATCGCTAATTGGCAACGCAAATGGAATGAAGATGAATTGGGCCGGTGGTTTCACTCAATTTCCCCTAAGGTTAGCCTCAAACCGTGGTTCAAAAGTCTGGAATTGAGTCGGGACTTTATTCGCACCTTCTCCCGACTCATGTTCAATCACTGTTCGTTAGATGCGCTACTCTTTCGTTTCAATCTTGCCAGTAGCAATCTCTGTGTTTGTGGCCAAGGTTACCACGACATCGAGCACGTTGTTTGGTCGTGCGAGGTGTATCTTGTTGCCAGATCGAATTTAGAAAACTCCCTTCGGACCCGAGGTAGACAGCCCAATGTACCGGTGAGAGATGTGTTGGCTCGGTTAGACCTCGATTACATGTCCCTAATATATGTTTTCCTTAAAACTATCGATCTTCGTGTGTGATTGTCCGTACACCCTTATCCTCTCCTTTTTTTTTCTCCTTCGCGAGCGACTGTTTCCCTTCTGACTAACTATAGAATAAGCTGAAATGTATATACATAATAGATATAATAATAGATTTAAGAATTGAGTATGATGAGTGTGAGTGTGAATGCGAGTGTGAACATTGTACAATATCCTTATATCCCCTCCTTTTCCAAAAGAAACTATGTCACCCTTCTAATCTCGAGTCGACCGCGAGTAATCGGTTTCCTACTTTATTAACCCTAGATTTAAGGAAACATGTTGATATATACTAATAAAAGTATAGCTAAAAGTTCGGCTCCTTTAAACCTATGTAACTGAGCCTGTAAAAATAAATGACTTAAATTTAATAAAAATAATTCCTCAATAAATCTGTACTATATTACAGCCATGGAATGAGCCAAGGTGATAATGCAAGAAAATTTGATAATCATCAGCACAGATGAGGAGCTCAAGCTCCTCAACCAAGTTTGTCATAAGTTCTGGTTACAACGCCATATTAATCCTGCGTTGTGGGACACATCTTTTCGTTTTTTCATCTTCATACTTTGTCGAAAAAGGCTTCAGTGTGGTTACAAACAACTTGAAACCGAAGGAACCATCTGAAAATCAACGAACGCGGGGATTTAAGGCTTCAACTAACCAATACTGAACCGTGTTTTGATGTTTTGTAGTTGCGGATAGATTGGTTTGTGATTTGAATGTTTTATAGTTCGTGAGTAATTTGTATTAATTATTACTTGATATTTACTAAATTTTACGTCTATTTATTTTGTCGAATATGGTGAGAAAATTATGCTTTCTCTGTAATATAGTGACTTTCAACACTTTTGGCTGGTTTGGCTTACACACATAACTTTCATTTTTTGGAAGATATTGGGAGTTAGAATTGAACTTGTGATCTTTTGTGTGAGAAGTACGGATGATATCACTACGCCAGATCGCCTCCATGAAGAAATAATGTCAAGGTAACTCATTTAACTAACTGCAATGTTTTCAAATTGATAATTAAAAGAAAATAAGAAAAAAAGTATGACTTCATTCTGGAAAAGTGGTCTCTTGCCCAAAATAGTTTGAGAACCTCTGGTTTACGACATGAGATTACTTTCTAGTCGAAATTTTGACTATTTTCTTTTCGTACAATAAATATCTATAGGAGCGGGAACCGACACTGATATTGTGCAAATGCTCTTGATGCGTACTGAATGTGAACCAACCATTATACTCATCTCATATTTCCAAGATGATTTTTCAAGTTTCACATACAAAATGGTTATGGGCCAAAAGGGTCAACCAGTAGAGCCCGGTGGGCCGTATGTTGAGTATAGCTGACCTAGACCGTTACATCATCCGATGAATACGATGCATTCTGTGAAATTAGTATTCGAACAAAAAAGCTGGTGGAGGATTGGGCTCGAGACATAATTGACGTAGAATTACTTTTTGTTATATATTAATTTTGTGTATATTTGAAAAAAATCACCGTTAAGTGAAATGTTAAAGAGAATTGAAAATCGCAGAGATCATATTGTATCTTGACGCTAAAATAAATATAGAAGATTTTCTTCAAATAACGTTTTATTCTAAATCAGACATATTCTGAGATATATTCTATTGAAAGTGTACCGATTCTTACTTGGCAGGGCTTGATACGCATATCATTTGCAAATCACTTAAACTTGCTATCTCATATTTGTAAACTTTTGATAGTCACATTTTATTAATGTTCTTCTAAATTTTGCTCCATCCTTTCGTCCCTAGCCCACAGTGTAATCCGAGCGCAATGCTAGAATTTTCCAATTTTCCTACACGCGCCAGCTCAGGAGAGGGAGACGAAATCTAGAGAGATACAATAACACACCACCGCCGAGAAGACACAAAAAATAACAAATCTAACGATTACACCGCAGCGCAGAACAGAGAGAAAGAGAGAGCAGTGAAGAAAGAGAGCACGAGAGAGAGAGAAAAGAATGAAACAGTGTATAGCGTGTTAACCAACCCAGTCAGCCAGCCTTGCTTGCACATAGCGGCGTGAGTGAGTGAAAATTTGTTGTGTAAGTCCTGAGGTGAAAAGCGGAAGGAAAATCTTGCTCCCAGACACGGCTGTGCGACTTTGGAAAAGTACCGTAATATCCTCGTCTGGGGTGCAGCATCCAATCCACACGACAAACGGGGTTTGCTTTTCATCCGATAATAGAGCGTTCGGTGTAGTGATTTTGGGAGCGCTGAAACCAAATTTCTTTCGGTTGGGTACGGGATAGAGTGGTACCTATTTATAAACAAAATAACAAAAACTAGACGTCAGACGCGTCGTCGTTGTCGCATTCGGAAAAGAAAAGTCATCCACCAAAATTTATAGTTTGTGTGTGGTCCGCTGGGGAGCAAAAAAAAAACAGAAAACTCAACTTGGTGGGTGTTTGTGTGCACACGATAGCCTTATTTGCTCGGTCGAGGTATCCTTGCTCCCATGTGGAGGAGCACTTTAGTAATATTTTGCTTCCCCCTGCTACAGTTGAAGGAATCGAAACTAGGTTATCTGCCAGGGAAGGATACTTATCTTCGTTCCCCTTTGCTGTAGTCGTGTGTCATCACTCTCGGCGACCGACCGCATAAAGTAAAAACGAACTTCAAAGAAAAATAATCAATGGTTTAGAACAAGTTTGGAAGCGCCCAGCGCTGGAACGAATACGGCTCGGTTCTCTCCGAAGAAAACGTCTCCAGAAGATTGACAGTCTGGGAAAGTGAAAAAGTTGCTATACTCTACTAGAAAAAAAGGAAATGTGCCCGATTTGATAACGAACGTTTTTATTCTCTTCCCAAGGGTGGTGTTAAAGTTTGCTCGCCGTTTAATCAAAGTGCAGATTGGTGAAATCGAAAAAAAAAACAACAGCAAGAACATCCCGTTTTCCCGAGTAAGAAGGAAAAGTGTGTTGTTATATAAGAGTGTGTTTCCTCGCGTGCTTGTTTAGTGAATATAGCGGCAAACAGGCCACCGAAAAAAAAGTGTGCTGTCCGACGAAGCTGCAAAGTCAGCAATCAGGGGAATCGAGCGAACGAATAACGCAATCTTTTTTGTGTTATTTTTTCCTTTCTCGTCTACCTTTATTGCTGAGTGACCCGGAGAACTAAAAAAGGCCGTCAAACTGGAGCGACTTCCAGAATATCTGCGCGATACCGTGGACTGGTTTATGGGGTAAGTGACCGCAGTTCACTAAAATTTGCAAAGGTGAAAAATTAACTTGTTTTGTCTGATGTTTTCCGTGGTTTTGGTGTCCGTCTCGGGGAAAGATTTATCACGACGGCTAGCAAATTTTCCAATGCTGACGAATGCTATAAATAATAACAATAATAATAAAAGAGAACGGAGCAGGTTTTCTAGTGCCATTGTTGTCTGGTGACGGCAGTGTTGCTAGATGAAAATTTCGATACTTTTCTATTATCCAGTAAACATATACCATGAATTCTGCTTAAAAACATTTTAATACATCACTCCATAACCTGAAGAAATTTGAATTTGAAATTTGTTGTTTAACCCTTTATAAGGCCATGGAAACTAGAAACAAGGAATTGACTCAAACTTCAGAGAACATAATCTTTACATGAGGAAAACTACATATTTGCTTTGAAAAAAATAAACTATTGAAACATTTGAGGAAATTAGTAACAATATGGTTGCCACTGCCCGTTAACCCTACAAAACAATGTTTGTCGCTGCCTTGTAAGCATATATATATATGTATATATATATATATATATATATATATATATATATATATATATATATATATATATATATATATATATATACATATATATATATATATACATATACACATATATTTTTTTTATATGGACTCACAAAGAAAAAATTGAAAATTTGTATTTTCATCAAATACACCCTTTATTATATTGAAAAACTGCATAAACTCACACAGTAGATCCTAAATAGAACGATTACAATGAAAAACTTATCAACTTGTTGCATTTTCAACGATTTTAAACAGAATTAACTGTCTGCGCTCTAAAACTTTATTTGGTTTGTATTTTATACACTTGAATTAAGAATACTTAACCTAAAGTCTTGGCCTTGAGAAAGAGCATTTGAAAGCCACTACCTTCACCGACTGGTTGTTAGTTGGAATTTTCAACAAAAATTTTCCATTAATATAACATTTTACTTCTTCTACTGCTTCGAATTTGCATTTCGAACGAGCGATTTACGCGCAACTGATTTCCACAGCATGAGAAGGAATGCTTCCAAAGTTCGCCAAACCATCTTATCACCAAACAAATCTTAGAGAACATCAGTTTCGATTGGTACACAAATCATCAAAATCCGTTCGCAACAATAATAGTTAATAACGTTGAAACTATTTCATAAGAACGTGACATGTCAGCACGGGCCACCACTGACTTGGTACACTTACTGAAAGACGTAGTCCTACGTGTGCGACAAGAGGGAACATAAATGCTAGCATATATGAACTGTTTAAAGTAAGTCACAGTGCGTCTGAACGAACTACGGCTGAACGAACAGCTTTGTAACATTTGTTATCCACCGTCGCAGAGTTAGTTATTGTATTTTTTTATCTGTATTTTAGTGATTTTCAACTCATTTGGCTGGTTCGTCACTTTTTACTTCCATTTTTGGAAGAATGTCGGGAGTGAGAATTGAACTCGTGACCTTTAGCGTGAGAGGCATGGATGTTACCACTACGCCAAATCGCCTCCTTAGTTATTGTAACTTTTCCTATGAAATCTCTCGTGACATCTTCGTTACGATTGTGAGATTGTGCTGTTCTTCAAACGTTAGTAATAATTATTCTTAAACATCATAATAATTATAGCATGATTCAAAGAATTATACAAATTGTGAAAAAGATGTTAAATAAAAATTAGGAACATTCAAAAATATTGGAAAACTCTCATTTCGATTATTTTTTATGATACTTATTAATCTTTCGCAAAAATCATCTGACGATAAAACATATCATACGATTATCAGAAAGTAGCAAAGTTTTAGGATTATTTGATCTGGACCGTTATATGGTCCAGAACCCCATTGAAACACGCCAAGAATGTTTTAAGGGGGTACTAACATACAATAGAGAAAAAGAATTCGAATCGTTTGACTTCAATTTTTGATCTCAATAATGATTTTGTTACAAATAACACACTTTCAACTCCGTTACTTTTCATGCTTGAATCACATCTGATATCACTTTCTCTGGATAGTTTGTAAAACGTCGTCCTTCTACTATATGTTGTTCAGTTTTGGGAATAGAAAGAAGTCATAGGGGAGCATATCGCGTGAATACTATGAATGTCTATAATCTCTTATCTCCGAAAACAACTATCTTCGAATTTCAACATGGATTCGTAAAAAAGCGGTCAACTACAACAAACCTCATGGCGTTCACCAGCTTTATACAGGGTTTTCCAACTTTAAATTCCGAAAGTAAATTGAAATAAAACACACTTAGAATTCGAATTTCGATGAAACTTTTATTTCAAATTAAAGTTTGGTTTATGCCATTATGTGTGAAATACAACATCATTCAAATGTCCACCTAGGGCTTCCTCGCACACCTTGATCCGGAACAGGAAATTTTCGATGACTTTTCGGCACATATGGGGCTGTATTTCGGTCATAACTTCACGAATGTTGTCTTTTAAATGTTCAAAAGTTTGCGGAGAGTTGGCATAGACACGGTCTTTCGCATAACCCCACAAAAAAAAAGTCTAGCGGGTTCAAATCGCATGATCTGGGCGGTTAATTGGCATCACCAAAACGCGAAATTATGCGTCCCTCAAATTTCGTTCGCAATATGGCCATGTTCGGTCGTGTTGTGTGGCACGTGGCACCATCCTGCTGAAACCACATGTCATCCGTATCCATATCTTCAATTTGTGGCAAAAAAATCGGTTAACATGCGGCCATAGCGCTCACCATTCACAGTTACCGTCTCGCCGTCCTCATTTTCAAAGAAATACGGCTCGATGACTCCACCAGACCATAATGCGCACCAAACAGTGACTTTTGGCGGATGCAATGGCCTCTCAACAATCACGTGTGGATTTTCTGAGCCCCATATACGGAAATTTTGGGTGTTCACATAGCCACCGAGCTCGAAATGTGCCTCATCGCTGATGAAAATTTGATGCGAAAATTCAGCATTTTGCTGCTGTTGTTCGTTCACCCAATCGACGTATGCCCGACGCATTCCATGGTCACCACGCTCTAATTTTTGTTCCAGTTGGACTTTATATGGATGTAGGTGCAAGTCCAAATGCAAAATTCGCCACAATGATGTGTTTGACAAGCCCAATTGCTGAGCACGCCGTGGAATCGAAACATTCGGGTCATCCTCCACACTGGCAGCAACAGCAGCAATATTTTCGGCCGAACGCACATTACGATGATGCACAGATTTCACAATATCCGCTACGGATCCAGTTTGTTCGAATTTACGCACTGCATTAGCGATTGCGATCCATGACGACCAAAATCCGTCCGTAATGCTCGAAAAACATTTGCCGGTTTTTCATCATTTTTATAGTATACTTTAACAAAATTAACACGTTGTGCGATGCTAAAACGATCCATATTGTAAAATGGCAGACATTCAACTAACGATATGACGCTTTGGTTGACAGCTATGTCAAACGGTTGTCAGCGCAGGGCTGTATACTTTCGGAAGCCCGAAATGGAAAATCCTGTATAATCTGAAATTGAGAAAAAGCAACAAGTAGACGCCATTTATTTCGATTTCTCTAAAGCGTTCGACAAATTACCTCACGACCTCCCCATTACGAAACTTCGTCACCTGGGTTTCCCTTACTGGATCACAGAGTGGTTGCGTTCCTATCTGAATGAGCGGAAGGCGTTCGTCAATATCAACGGTTCGAATTCTCGTGTGTTCCCAATCACGGTGTGCCACAGAGCAGCGTGCTGGGGCCATTCATTTTCGGGCTGTTCGTGAACGATCTGTGTTTCCGATTAAAATCACGAAAGCTGCTTTACGCCGACCACCTGAAGATGTACAGATCCGTCGCATCTCACCTCGATTGCTGTGCACTTCAGGCCGATATTGATGAATTGCAAAAATGGTGCGTTGAGAACGGCATGGAGCTAAGTGTGAAAAAGTGTAAGTCTATCGCATTTTTTCGCCGACAATCACGAATCGAATTCATGTATTCAATCGGGTCCGTACCCTTGGAGTTTGTTCGTTCCATCCGCGATCTCGGTGTGACCATCGACAACAAGCTTCGATTCAACGAACACATCAACGTAACCACCGCCAAAGCGTTCTCAGCCCTAGGATTTGTTCGACGTAGTACCAGCAACTTCCAGGATATTTACGCCATGAAGACACTATACTGCTCATTAGTTCGTAATATCTTGGAATATGCGGTATGTGTGTGGGCTCCATTTCACACAACCCAAACAATCCGAATGGAGAGAGTGCAGCGCAGCTTCATTCGTTACGCCCTTCGCTCACTACCGTGGTCTGACCCAACGAACATGTCCAATTACGAAAGCTGCTGTAGACTTATCGCTCTCGAAACGCTTGCCTCCAGACGATCCAATCTACATCGGGTTTTTGTCTTTGATTTTATTTCGGGAAACAGCGACTGTCCATCATTGTTGTCCAGTGTTTCGTTTTATGCATATTCCTGTCAACTTCATGAGCGTGACTTACTGTTTATTAGACGACATAGAACCTCTTCTGGTCTCAATAACCCGTTGGATGTTTGTCTTCGTTTGTTCAATAGTGTTTGTGCAGTAGTTGAATTTGACATGTCTAAAAATGTATTTAAAAATAGGATTAAGGGTTATTAGGTTAAGATCAGTCTGTGGAATTGTTTTCTAACATTCGAGATGTTGAAATAAATAAATATGGAATTGTTTTATTTCATATGTATCGGCCTTTCTTCTTATCGTCCACCAACAGTCTTCTAAACGAAGAGTCAACTTTAAAGAACTTTATCAGTTACTTTAATTTTTAAATAATTAATTTTTTTAATATTAAACAATTGTGAAATTTTATACAAAAAAATGCTACGTTACTGTCATTTGAGAGGTGGACATGTTGCGTTGTTTTGAAATACAATTCATTCCTCAAAATACCAGTAACGAACTGAACTTCACGCTTTTTCAATTTCAGCTAATATAAACTTACTAATGTTAAATTGACAAGATACATATAATCAAGAAGATTTAAAAAAAATATTGAGTTCTTAGAATCAAGTTAATCCATTAATAAAATGACTACCGGACATCACTAGGTGCAATTTTCATAACAGTGTTTCGCAGCAATTCATATCTTGAAATAAAAACTAGAAGTGGGTTATATCTTTGATATAACCGCAAGGCGGACGTAGGACTGACGTTGGCTTAGTAATCGATAGGACCCCACACACAGCACATAATAAATAAGCATAAATAAGACCCCCTTCTCAACAATTCCAACTTCCCAACAACGACTATCGATTGCGCATTCGAAAACAAGTAATTTTATAACGCTGCTTTCATAAATGTGATTTCTTGGATAAGTAATATAATATCCACTACACCATATCATACCGTATTCTTCACCACCAAATCCATAGTCACTGGCACCCATCGGTATCAAATTATCATCGATACCTCGGTTTTCGCTAAATGCTCCGTTCGGTACGACTGCAGAAGAGAAATAGAATTGGAAAAGAAGAGCATAATGCACAGGCCTGAGCGTGACCTTCCGCATCTCATATCGCCGCATCAACTAAATGGATTTCCAGAGCGTGTGTGAGTTTGTATATGGTTTCAATAACCTGTTTTCAAAAGTTATTTTTATGGTATTGAAACAATTTTTCGAGTCAATGAGCAGCAAACATATAACACTTGGACATATTATCCTTTGTTTAAAAAACAAAATGTATTTGGTCGCAATATTATATGAATAGAAAACAAATAATCGCTGGAAATTATGATTTTTGCGATGCGAAACATTTTCCGTTGTCCATTCTATACATCCAACATTTAATAAGAAAATATTGTATTGTTGGGGAAGAATAATCTTCAGAAGCTTTCCTGTTAATTGCATTTGATTGAAAAATCACAAAACAAAATGTATTTGGTCGCATTATTATATGAATAGAAAACAATAAAATAAAGTCTTTCACTTGAATGTTAAAGTACAGATCCAAGAAGAACTTTCAGATTATTTTCAGCAACGATAACATCTTTTCGGTTTCTTCTCGAGGCTCGATGCTCGCCAGTGGTTAATGCCAACTCGATAACCACCGAACGAAAAGAGTTGCGCGCCTGTACGTGTGTGTGGCGCCTGCTCCGATGCCTCGAGCGGAAACAATTTCCGATGCTGGTACTTTCTTCATCGCCTTTTTAGTGGCAACCCGCTCCTCTCGAGTATGGATGAGTTGTTGGTATTTTTATGGGTAAAATGAATTCTTTTTTTACGCGACTGGTGCGTGCGCGTAAAAAAAATCACGTAATCTCGAGAGAATTGCGTAAAAAAAGATTGCCCGCCCCTCGCTTTCTCGCGTAAAATGAAATCACGTAAAGCAAATCGCGTAAAAATGAATCCAGTGCATTCACATAATTTATTTATAATTTTTTTAAAAATACGATTTTGAGAAAAATGAATTTAAATTTTTAAAATAATAATTCTTTTTCCAGTGTAAAATTTTAATGAAAAATTGTTTTTTTTTTATGAAAATATAAACAATTTTCCTACATTTCATTCTTCGATCAAAATTTTGTAAGTGGTATACTAGATTTGTAGGGAAAAAAATGCAGAAAATAAAAAAAAAATACTCTCCCCTTTTCAAAAGTTGTCTAATTTTTTGGACATTTAAGGATGGAAAGTTACTTGAATGACTAATGTCGTTACACCCACAATGTTTCGCTTGGCATGGAATTCGTTATACGTCCTTCTAAAAAATCAGTCGTAATTATAAATATGATAAAGAAAATTGTGATTCTTCGTAGTTGCCAGTGGTAAGGCGGGTAAGACGGGCAGTGGAGGTAAGATGGACAGGTGGCTGATTTGTTTAGATACATTATGAATTTCTAATTTCTGTTAATGAGAACCCCTTCCACATTTTATTCTATAGTTTTTAAGTCCCCCTATGACATTGAATACTGATCAAGAGTGGAAATTCTATTCGCTGATGGTTGTATTTCGGTTTGTGAGTTAACAGAGAAGCGATATTAGGTATGTACGGAAAAGTAAATTTATTTGTGAGTGGAACATTTGAATTATTCAAAAAATTGTATTGGCGTGAGTGAGATAGTAGGAGTGAGATTGACTGCGAAGAGTCCGTTTATTCTATTCCTAAGGAATGCCCAGCTTCCTCAATAAACGGAAATCAAATTGGCAAAGGTGGACTGTCTAGGAGGTAACTGGAACCACAAGCAAATCGCGGGCTATCTCGCCGCGAATAACGAAAATCGCGGGTAACGCAATGAAGTACTAAAAATGCGTTCCAAACTCCAAGAATAGATTTTTCAGCATGAAAACAATGTTTTATCAATACATAAATCATGAAACTATCCATCTACAAGGTCATGTACACCAGTGGTCGGATAATGTGAAAGCTATGACCAAAACAAAAGGGCATGAACCTATCTTTCACTAACAAATTCTGGGAAGGCTTATAGATTTACTATGGAGCTCGCTGTCGCGAATAATCCGCACCGCGGATCATCCGCTCGTGGATAATCGGGGTTCCACTGTAATTCTATAAAGCTTCCCAAAATTTGTCAGTGAGATGTAGGTGCTTGTTCTTTTGATTTGGTCATAGCTTTCATATTATCTGACCACTGGTGCGCACGACCTTGCAGATGGATAGTTTAATGTTTTCTGTATTGATAAAACATAGTTTTCATGCTAAAATATCTTTATTTCGTGTTTACACCTCATTTTTATTCATATATCGCGTTATCCGCGATTTTCGTTATTCGCGGTGACCTTGTTAGACTATTTCGCGGATAATCGGGGTTCTACTGTATTAGCGTGAAAAGACGAGAGAATCTCTTTCAAGGGATATTAATTCCGACCGCAAAGAGTTAACTGACATTCGTGATGAGTTCAGAATTTGGTTGAATAAAATTATTCCTCTCACGAGCGGTATCCCCTGATATCCCCCGCATCGAAAAAAAAGTCCTACTTTTTGGTCTGTTTGAATCTCAGTAAAAACCATTGAAAACACTTTTTTTGTAAATCATTTGGCCGATTATTCCGAAAAACAGTATATTGAACTGCAAAAAACTGCATTCAAGTTTTGGGAAACATGAGTTTCCAAAGATACGATTGAAGTTCTTCTTAACATATCTATCTTACCCTCACTTCCCCTATATGTAGAAGGATTGAAACAATCAGAGAGGGTCGCGTCAAAATCTGCCGTTTTCTGCTGATTTGGCGTGTAATTGCTGTATTGCTTCAGAAGGGGCCTATTTTGAAGGCGATTATATAAACTTAGATGATAAATAAAGCATTTTCTTTGGAAGCACATTGAAAAATCATTGAAACATATTGAAAATAATAACGGGGCCGGGAGCTTGCTTCCTTCTGGAATACGTGGACAATTTGTAAAGGTATAGGAATGTGATAATCCAATCTTCACAGTGACCTGTTGATCAAGTAGAGATCAGTCATTTAGTGAAGTGCGACCAAGCAAGTAATGGCTTCATCTTAGCAGCAATTGATGATCCAGGCGGCCAAAGTCAGCTTTAAGGTCAGTGCTAACTGTGTCGATTTGTGCCCCACTCTCAATAGCCCTGATGTAATACGATGAAAAATACACAAGATTCGTGTTGATCGACCATCCCTTTGAGAAAAAAAAAATGTTGATGAGGCGAGACTTACGATTCGATGGCATTGAAGAGCTTATGATCAACAAAAATTCCAAATAGCTTGGCCATTCTCCTGGGAATTGTTTTCTTTGATACTTGACCTATGAAGAATAATTGTCAATGGAACAGCAATAGACTCTGCACTATCTGTACCTCTGCAGGCTTTTATCGATCGAAAAAATGCAATCTTACACAGATGTGATAAGATAAGATTTCTTTTTTGAAATCGCAAATCCTACTGCATCTGCCCACATCGAGCCGCTCGTGATTAGTTTTTTTGTCACCCATAAAAATCATAAAAATGTCTAAAAAAAACTTAAATCTGAATTCATTGTTTACTTTTTTATTATTAAAAATTACTATGTTTTGCATATCAAACAACCTTTTTACGTCGTTGATTTTAGAACGTGACATTTTTCTAAACCACAGAAAATACTTAGTCGTGGAAGGTTACTGATTTTTAAACCCTTTTATGAAAAAATATCCTTAAAATACACTTCAAACCAAAAACGACATTTTGGGTAGCCATCATCACATTCACTACAATAAAATTAGAGACAGTGTGTTGGGACAAAATTTACCGAAAACGGTGAAGTCCGTTTTACAAAATCAGTAAGGAATCTCGCCATGCGTGATAGTCAATGTAGACAGACATCCCATTAAGCGGCCGTTTGTTTTTGTAGGAAAGAGGAAGAGTGAAACGACTCATCCTTTCTTGGATTCACGAAAATTGATTGTGCGATACTCAAATTATCGTCCATTGAAAAAACACATTTTAGAAACATCTGTGTAAGATTTTCGTTATTTATTAATATTGTTACTGCAAATCAAAAAAGACTCCGAGATTTTATCTCATCCGGCAGCACTGCTCTCTTGTCTTTCCAAGACGGACTGTTTTGGTAGTCCCCTGTGTGTACTCCCATATGCGTAATCATATGATCCAGCGTTTTCACTAACGTTATCACCAACACTACCAACCCACCACTCGCTCTCACACACTCTCTCTCTCTCTGATTCGATGATTATCGAATCCTTCGCGAAGGACCAAACTTCTCTCGACTTTCGCCTCGTTGTGTATGGGTGAGAATCGTCATCCTGCTGCGCTATTTATTTGTTGGTTGGGCTTTTAAACATCACGCGATTCCTTTTCTTCCTTCAATATTTTGTAAATACATGCACAGAAATTGTGGAGGGTGAGTGAGCCAGCCAACACACCTAAACACATCAAAGCCGATGGAGTGGCCAAAAATATCGTGGACAAATCGTGGAAAACACTGAACGTGTACTGCTTTGGTTCCTGCACCTGAGCAGACTTTTCTCTCCGGCCCTGTATTTCGATGTATGTCAATGATGCGTTTGTATGCTGCACTGGTGACTGTGGCACACGACGACGGTAGGAAAAAGGTGCATTTTTTTCTCACTGTTATGATAAACTCTTTTGATCAATGTACGTGACTTGCCAGCTGTGAGGTGTGCATAATGCAGGTAGGGGAAGAAAAATATGCAACGGCTGCATTTTTGTGATGATTGAAACGAGGTCGCGCTCGACAAGGATCGGTTTTTTTTTTGCGGTGGAATTTTCTCCGCCTGACAATTTGCTGCGCATTTTGGGGCATTGATGTAAAATTGTAATGCGACGGACGGTTTCATGTCCAATTTGTTTCGATGTTTTGCCTGGAATGTGATATCGGGGAAAAATGGGAATGGATGTTTGTTATAGTCCGGCGTGTTTAGGTTCAGGTGGAATGTTTGCTATTGTGTTGAACAAGTTCGTTATTTCTCTACGGACATATTTCAATTACTTGGTAGATCAGTTTCATGATACAGGTTGGACTCGATTGATTTTTTAAATTTTTTTTCACTCCGGATAATCGAATCATACAGTTGATCTCGTTTCATGTAGATTTCATATAATTTGAAGACATTTGGCTTCAAAAGCAATTTTTTAAAAACTCTATTTTCATTTACTCCTCCATTGAGTGATTTTACGGTTTTCGAAAAACTCAAACTTTGACGTCTTTGCGACGCTAGTAAATAAAGTCCGATTGAGCATAAATTTTTATATAATGTTTTTTTTCGCGGGAATCAACATTTTCCAGGAAGTCCCGTTCGTAAATTTGAGATGCCAAATAAAAACGGTCATTTGGCTCAAAGGTTTATCACTTATTTTGTTTTCTTCGGAACAGTCTCAACACTTCTTCCCCAACTTTTTCGCTTCCTTACTACGTCCATGATTATTCGAATGATCATAATGTATATGATCATTGAATCAATATTTTCTTTTCAATTTATTATTTTTAAAGTAAGAAGTACACTGTGAATACCCGGATTAAAATATATTAAACGGACTCTGCTCATCCTAGCTACATCCATGTTTCATTAAATTATCATATTAGGTATGTCTAGATATTAAATCAATGTATTCATTTGAATTTAGGATTTTCAACGTATATAAATCTACTACGGACCCTTGCGTACGATTTAATTTTCCAAAGAGTGGACCAGATGCAAACACTTCGATGGGTCACGCATCGAGTAACTTCAATACTCTGCTAAGCGTCTTAGCGCCTTGTGATATGCAAGCGCACCACAAGAGAGACTCGATGTTGTACGTTTTGGCACAATCATTTCACATCGAGTGAGATTCGTTGTTGTTGCTTTCATATGAAGGATGAGAAAATTTAGTATAGGATATAGTCGTGAAAGATCTAAATTAGTGAACTTAAATAAAATTTTGGAAGTGAAAAACATAAAAGATGTGTTATTTTATAATCGTATAATTACCATATCGTTGTGAACATTTCCTGGTAAGAATTTAATCAGAACCTCCAACAATCACGATTTTTATCCCACTGTACTTATAATAGCTAATTAAATTGCACCTTAACGTTGAAATATTACATTTTTCCTTGAAATAAGTCATATTTGAAATCAAACTGTATATAATCGAGTCCAAAATTGGATATAATCGAATCATATACAATAGAGTCCGACCTGTATATAAAAATGAAACACTGCAATGTCATGACAATGCAGAGCGCTTTGGTCTGGCTATAACAAAGGCTGTGTCGACTTTGCTCATGATAGTGTCTCACAAGTAAATGTATTATTCCTCGCACTGCTTTTGTTGATTGTGTCATAAGAATCGCAGTCATTCACTCCTACAATCCCTTCAGAAAGACTGAGAGATTTTTCGTCAAAGAAACCCTTCTGACTTGTACATGCACACATACGAGGGTGGTCCGATAAATACTTAGCCTCATCGCTCGATGGTGTCAGTATCGCAACAGAGGTTTCTTATCGTGTAGTATATTCTCGTAAAGGGCTACTGTCAAAATTTCAGCCGAATCGAACTCCTAGTTTTGTTTTGACCATGTGTGGAAGCGGGCGTGTCCGCGGATTTCTGGAAAATGGAAAAAATGGAATCGCCACGGCCAAAATTGATCGAATGGCACTATGAACTGTTGCCCCATCCACCGTATTCTCAAGATTTGACCCCGTGCGACTTTTTATTGTTTCCAAACTTCAAAAAGTCACTCGCCGGGCAGAAATTTGAGTCGAATGAGGAGGTATTGCCGCCTCGGATGCCTACTTTGCAGATCTCGAGAAAACGCATTTTTCAGATAAATTAAAGAAGTTAGAGCATCACTGCGTCAAGTGTATCGAGCTGAAAGGAGACTATGTTGAGAAATAAACTGCCACTTTTCCAATTTTTTTGTTTTTTTTTGTAGACTAAGTACTTATCGGACTGCCCTCGCATGTAAAAAAAAAAATTCTTGAACTTCAAAAAAAATTGGACCACTTTTTGAAAAAGGCCAAAGTTTTTTCTTCCTATTTTTTTTTTTACAAAAAATTCCAACTCAATAGCTATGAGACCTACAAAATTTTGGTTAAAGAATGAAATGTAGAAAATTGTTTGAATTTTCATCCAAAAACACCAACATTTTTTTTTTGAAAAAAAACAGAAAAAAAATTTTAAATTGAAATCCATTTTTCTCAAAGACGTTTTTTTTAAATCTCAAAAAATTTATTGAAAAGTCCATACGATAATCAAAAGATCATCCGTCTACCGATCTACCGATGGGCACTTTTACAGGGAAAATATTAATATAACGGTAAATTTTGCATGGTTTCATCGAAAAAAATTGAATCTATCCTAATTTTGTTTTAAGCTAAGATAGCGATAGCGTATTCGACAAAGTTAAAACTATTCCTGTTAAAATATGGAATTTTGTCGAAGACGTCAACTTTCTATCTTTTATAGATTCTGGAATTTATTGCATTTTTATATGGGGACTCCTGAAAAAATAATGTTTTACTCGTAACATTTTTGTGTGTAATTTCTCGCGTATTCTTGACATGTTTCTAAATAGTAAAAAGTTTGCAAAACATATCAATTGCGATAATTTACACACGAAAATGTTACGATTAAAACTTTAATTTAATTTTTTTTCCAAAAAATAACTTTTTTTTTTTCATGAAAATTCAAACAATTTACTACAATTTACTTTTCAACCTAAAACTTTGTATGTCATAAAATTTTTGAGTCAGAATTTTTTGTAAACAATTAATAAAAAACTTTGGCCCTTTTCGAAAAAAATTTTTTATGGGGATTTTAGGTCTGTTGATATGTCCAATGTTTTTATACCCACAACGTTTCACTGCATTATGAGATAGGCTGCCAATAGTTGGCATAAAATCCGTCTATAACGCAAATTCGTTGACTTCTATAAAAATACATGTTAAGAAAAAAACATAAAATTGAAGTGCTACACTTGAGAAACTCGCTTTAAAAACTAAAATTCGATTCTCTTAAGACATCCATTTTATAAATGACTAAATATTCTTAATGACAGACATTATGACATACACTAGGTTACATATCGTCTATACATCATAAAATAATGTATGGACATCATAACAATCCAACGTTTAAAGACAGACACAGTTCAATATTTTCTGAAGGCATTATGAAAACCCGAACATAATGATTCATCAATCCGAAAAAAAATTTATTGCCGTTCCCCGTGAAACCATTCGATTATAGTATTTTTTTTCGATCCTAATTCAATCCTTAAAACCCCGGGAACAACAGGACAATTGCAATAAGAGGAGAAAAGCATACATGAGCTTGAATCTGCCTTACATTTGCGTTTCGTTGGAACTTCACAGACTGCAGAGTATCTCTGAAAAAGCGTGGCTTGTAGTGGCCAAAATCATCAAGCCATTACTAAAAAATCTGCACCTCCCAGAGCCAGTGTCCGAAGGGATTCTATGATTGAGAAAACGCACGAGGTGCTGGAGGTGGGTGGGCAGCAGACGCAGACGACGACATGGAAGCATGCTGCAAACGATGTCCCAAAGATTCCTCATCGGGGGGTTGTCGATGCGATGTGTGATTGGAATGTCAATCGTCTCTTGTGACTCAAGAATCCGATACAACGCGTTGGAGGCAGGTTGTGGGTGGTTCTTCGTAGTAATGGTTGAAATTCCGAATGAATTCCGAACTTTTGAGAATTGTTTACCATCTGATCGTAAAAACGTTTACGAGTTATGTTTGACGAAACATAAAATTGGCTTTCCGATGATGCAGGGAGTAGCATTTATGATCGTTTTGTGCCAACTTTGTGTGTTACTGGTTGTTTTCCGAACATAAACTAGCGGAAAGGATGTTGATGAAAGGTCTTGTGAATTGCAGGAGGCACACTGTTGTTTTGTTAATCAGTACTTGGAGGAGCCAAAATGTGTTAAATGAAAATTATGTGTTCTTCTGGCATAACTGAAACCAAGCAATTTAGCTTTTCTGTTATTCGTAAACAAACTCTCATCCAAGTGCCATTAATAACATGTGCTTTCATTCCGAAGCAGATTTTTCGCGTTCTTGTTTGTGTTTCGATTTGTTTGTGGACAGATTATGCTTCACATATCAGGGAATACAATTGATGTTATATAAATTATTCCATTGTGGAGTTAAAAGACTGGGAAGATCGAAATTAAATGTTAGGAGACTGGGGGTAAGACCGGCACCCCTTAAGTTTTACTAGAAAACTCTAATTGACTATGTTTTTGAACACTGTATATGTTAGTATTTTAGATTTATTTAGATTTTTTTAGATTCATTATTTATTTACTATTTTATTCGGACGTTTTAAATCAAATCCAATCCACCGTGATTCGTGAAATGTTAAAATATTGATAAAAACAAACGCGAGTGCCGTAGTTTATTCTTGAACGAATGTTGAAAGACATTTGAAGACATGTGGGTTAATACAGAATGTAGCGATAATATTTTTCAGCGTAACTCCTAAACATATAGTTTTACCATAATGATGTATTTGGAAAAATTGTTGAAAATTATAAGCAAATTCATAAAACTTCATGAACACGGCGGTATAACACGACAAACATATTAAAGAACCTATTTACTATAAAAAAGACAATAAATTAGAAATATTTTTTTAAACATTTCTATAATGGCTGCATTTAGAAGGAGATTGATAGAATGCTTCTTCGTTTTAAACCACATCAGACTTCATAATTTGTGACTAAAAATGATTGTTAACATACAAAAATTCGAAGTTTCAAAAATTCATAAAAATTCGATGTTCCACAAAGTACGTCAAAAATAGTTTTACCTTCTTGGACTCATTTTTAAAATTTTCTACATGACTTCTATTTTATATGAAAAAATATATTAAAAAAAAATAAAAAATACATATTTAAATTTAAAGAAAAATTTAAATTGAAAAAGACAATAAATTAGAAATGTTTTTTTCAAATATTTCGAGAATGGCTGCATTTAGAAGGGGATTGATAGAGAGCTTTCTTATTTCAAATATCATCAGGATTCATAATTTGTGGCTAAAAAATGATTGTTAACTGATTGTTAACGTAAAAAAACTCGATGTTTCGAAAATTCATAAAAATTCGATATTTCACAAAGTTCGTGAAAAACAGTTTTACCATCTTGGATTCATTTTTAAAATTTTCTTCATTACTTCTATTTTATATGAAAAAATAAAAAAAAATAACAATACGTATTTTAGATATCGAAAATTGAAGTTTTTTTATAAATAGAACAAAGAGTACCAATTTTCTTTCTTAGTGTTTATTTTTTAACATCAATACGCTACAACTGCTTCTAAGCCACCCACAAAGTCACCCTTTGAGTGAAGTAAGTAAGTAAGCTTGAAGGTTTTTGGGACATATTTTCCATCTATTTCAGATGCCTCACAGCTCCCAAGGAAATCGAATTGTGAGAGTGAGTCCCAGGCGAATCTCACTCTTGCAAAGAAGGCTTGGGAATCCTCAGGTCTACGTTACAGGATCACGTTTTGTGAATGCTACTGTTCACCGGAGCTTGTTCCGATCTTATCTTCGGAATCAGTTGAGCGATTCGAACCATATTCGATAGCGACATCTAAAATTAGTATACCTCGCATTTAGCGGTTGCCGCATTCAAACTGGTTCAGCTGGTGTCAAGCATATTTATTGACAAATTGAGGATGCTGGTGTTACCCCCATGGGGTCCGGTTTCATCCGCACTGGTTGGCGAACTCTGTTTTTATGCCAGTTTTGAAAATTGACTATTACTTTTAAAAGTACTGATATGTTTTATATCTCATGGAAAATAATCTAGACAATGAATCTGTGAGGAAAACATAACAATATGTGCCCTCAAATCTCACAAAACAATACTTTCCCTTATGGGTTCGGGCTTACCCCCAGTTCCCCTATCTCCTTTATTGAGAGTAAGTTCGTTTCGTTTTTCAAATTTATATGGCGACAGAGTAGAGGAGAATAACTATATGCTGAAGTCGCAAAGAAATTAATATTTTCAGTATTTTCTAGCCTTTACCATTTAGGGGCCGGTCCATGGCCACCTTCCCCTATTTGGTCTAGAAATATCACAACTTGCTTCCCATACCCACATACACAAATTTCGCAAAGTGTGTTGTAGCAAAAGACACGACCGAGAAGACTCACGATTCCCGCCATAGTGTTGTGCTGCTTCTTTTTTCAATTATTCTAAAAGCTGCTCAAAAACGCCAAGAAAGCAGCCCACTTGTTCTCACTTTTTCAATGGCAAACACATTTTACATAGGGCTCTTTCACGGCGGGCGCCGCCTATAAAAGGTGTAACCTTCCGAAAGGTCACTGTCGCACACTATCTGATGGAAGGTTGGAAGGTTTCACTGTGTGACTTCCTTTGGCATACATTTCATTATGCTGGGCTGGGACGGGAATAGATTGGAATGGCAAAAAAAGAAGGAAGACATTAATCATCCCCTCTATTCATCAGGGGACGAAGGCTTTATTAAAAAAAGAACCCCGGCTCTTCGTTTGATCTTTGATGACGACAATTTCAATAAACTACTCATGCACACATTGCAACCCTTTCGTTCACAATGTTGGTTAGCTGGTAATCAATTCGCATGGGTGTCTGTGTACGCGCGTTTATGTGCGTTTATGTGGAATGTCAGGAAATGAAAATTAATCGATAAATCTGGCCTTGTCATCAACAGTGGAAAGATTGACAGTTATTATGATGACCAAGTATAGACTACTACTGGGAATTGCAATAAAGTTGCAGCATTGCATATAGAGAGTATTGTTACATCTGATTGAATCGTTGATCATATCGTGCTAATCACATGTATTGCAATGAATCAACTTGAGAAGTCACAGTAAACTGACAACAATATATTAATATAAATGTTCTGACATGTAGGTGCAGTTGAAGATGGTTGATTCATGATTACTGAACTTGCGAGAGCGAATATAAAAAAAATTACCTCGGGTTCCTATGTGGCTCGTGGCGGCCAGTCCAATATCCGCGCGACTTAAATTCCGCGTAATCAAACTATTGTTTGCCATAATATATATAGCCTAAACGATTCCGATTGGTGAGTATGGAATGTATTCCGAAGCACCTCCCTTTTTGATAAAATGTATAGTGTTAGGGTAATTGATATTGAGTGCGAAAAATGAAGGGTCGGAAGTTACACGTCAAGAAGATCGGTTGTGTTTTAGTTGCCCAAAAAAAGCCCAAGATATTTCGCTACACTATTATAAATTTGTTCTACAGTCGCCATCATTACACATTTCTCCTCAGTGTACGTAGAGCGAGCACTGCATTTTCATTTCGAGCGAGCGACCATTATTTGTGTGTTCTCGCCACACGCGCTAGAGAGAGAGACAAACGGCTGTGTGTGTTTTTTTTTTCTCCTCTTTGTGAGCGTTGTTCGTGCTAAGTGTGTTTTCGTTTGTTTGCGATGAAGGTCGCGGAACAAAGGTTTCTCGGAGAGCGTGTCTTTCGGATGCTTGGTCAGTATCTGAAATCGGAGAAGACGAGCAGAGATGCCAACCAAATTAAAAAAAAAAAACTGGAAAAAGCTGGAAGTATCGACTTTTTTCTTTAAATTTTGTTTATATTAGCAATACCAATTACGATAGACTGTGACAGTGTCAGTAAGTAGCAATTTATCTGTGATAATACATTTATTAATTAGACTATACATTTATTGATTAGAATGACCCAAAATGAGAAAAAACATTTGAAAACCACGACAAATCAGTCGTAAACTTACTTTACTTACGATGAAAACTACTCAAAATCACAATTTTTATTATCATATGACTAAATGTTTGGAGGTATAAAAGCTTTCAATATCAAATCAAATTTTCTAGTAAAATTTCTAACGGTACATTCAAAATGTTAGTTTTCGTAAATTTCAACTTTGTCGAACATCATATTTTAACCAGACATCTGAATTTTAAGTTAGAATTTTTTGAAAAAAGATCAATGATTTTGAATACGCCCTTTTAAAAAAATCAGTCGTGATTCAAATTGATTATACGATAATAAAAATTGTGATTTTAGGTAGCTTCCATCATAAGTACCAAGTTTCGAAAAAAAATCGTCAGTGGCCGAAAATAATCGAAAAAATAACCGCACAACGGTTGCTGAGGAATGCGGCAGAATCAGGTTTGTTGAAATATTTTTTCTCAATTTGGGATAAGCAAAATCAATGTTATATATTTTTGAGATAAAATTTTATTCCAAAAGAAAGAAACATTTTGGCGTTCGTCTACATTGAAGTTAGTAAAAACCAGGTTTCGGATCTTCCGAAATTTACTATCGACATCCTGAGTATCGTTTTGATCGCAAAAACTTGGAAAAAGCTACGGGAGAGTTATATCTAAGATATAACCGCAAGGTTGACGTAGGGTTCGACGTTATCGCAGCAAATTAGTTATTATCAGTTTGCCAAGCGGCCGATTCTCAAAGCCTCATTGATTTTGAAGTCGGGGTAAACTCATTTTGATCTCCAGAAATGCATGCGAGTACAAAGTACCCGCACGTTACATCTATTTTGCAATGCCGTTTTCCCCAGGCTCATGGGTTTTGATATATGTGTAAGGGAAACACACAGATTCCAGCGATTGTAGATCAACCGCTGCGCAATCATAAGTGAGTAGATTTCTGAGCGGGCATTCGTTCATATAAAGATTTGTGTTATTTCAATAGCCTGTTTTCAAAACAAGATTTTCGGGTCAATAATTAACAATCATGTAGCTCTTGTACATTTTAAGCAAAGAGGTATTAACGTTCAAAACCTTGCACTCCAAGCATAACGCTCTCGTTTTGGGAACTTTGAAATTAAGGCCCGGTACAGGAATGAAAGACGTAATCCTACGTCAATAAATTTTTATT
The DNA here is from genome assembly GCF_029784135.1 of Toxorhynchites rutilus septentrionalis. NCBI lineage: Eukaryota > Metazoa > Arthropoda > Insecta > Diptera > Culicidae > Toxorhynchites > Toxorhynchites rutilus. Next base: position 103,719,093 of record NC_073745.1, read on the forward strand.
CATCATTTTTATTTGAAAATGTGCTTTCTCCACATTGAAAATCCATTTTCATTTTCGATTCACAATAACGGAACACGAAGTTCAATGCCGTCAAAGCGAATTGGAATTGGAGAAGTGAATTCTCCAATTTCGTTGCTCTTGGTATGTCAATGAGGTGATGCTTGTTGCTGTATGACTGGATGTGGGTAACGTGCGTGTGTATGTGCATCAAGTATATGCATTCAAGGTGAGATACAGGGTCTTTCAGATTAAACGCTCACGCAAAAAAAAAATCAAATAGCTCTTTATAATTTTTTTTTGCTCCGTCGATGGTAACACTGAATCCCCCACTTTGGGACGATAATATTCGGCTATTTGTTCAGTCTGATCGGATGGTTTTTAGTGTCAAGATGAACAATTTACAAGAAACGAAGCCTTAATGAAATTTTGTCCTCTTATGGTAAGAATTTCAACATTTCTCGTCGTCGATTACTTCCTCTGGAGGTACGTGAAGGACCGTTGCTATGTTAGTCAGCCACAAAATTTGGAGGAACTTAACAGCCTTTTCATACCGACCCGATATAGTGGTTCTCAGATTTTCATGAAAAGTGGTAGTTTTGTTCTTTATTGTAAAATATTAGACCTGCATTTTTTATTTTTTCGTTAGGGTGACCATTTTCATTTTAGGGTGGTCCGAAAAATATTTTTTCTCAATTTTTTCCCAAAAATAACTTTTTTTCAAAAATTCATAACTTTTGAATTACTTAATCGATTCAGATGATCGACATATCAAATTGAAGCCAATGAGCCTTCTGTTTTTTTTTCAATTTATCTTGCAAAAACGATGGATTTTGTTTTCGTAATCATTGATTGTAGTTGTTTTTTGTTGTTTTCATGGCTTTGAACTAGAGGGTACTTTTTTTTATATTTTTCCTTGAATTTTTTACATAATATATCTCGATATTAGAGATGTAATTGTTTTCGTTTTTGAAATATGATTTTTCGAAGTTCACCGGTGGTCCAAAAAATCATTTTTCCCCTTTTATCCAAATGTGACTTTTTGCAAAAATTCATAACATTTGAACTACTGAACCGATTTAGATGATCGACATATAAAATTGAAGCCAATAATCACAAAAAAATATCACACGTGTGGGGAGACTGGATTCTAGTCACATAGGTCTAGTCTAGTCACATAGGAATATTGAACGATGTTGAATTTGAAAAATTTTATCTCAAAAACAAAAAGAATAGCATCTCCGATATCGAGATATGTTATGTAAAAAATCCTCAGCTTTTCAGGAAAAATATAAAAAATATAGCGCTCTATATCTTTAACCGAGGAAACTATGAAAAACTTACTCAATCAATAATTACAAAAACGAAAATCAACATTTTTTCAATGGAAAAAAAGGTGAAAAATGTTTTTTCGAACCATCCGTTAATTTTGGAAAATCATATCTCAAAAACGAAAAATCATTTTTGGGAAAAAGTGAAAATAATTGATTTTTCGAACCACCCTAAAATGGAAATAGTGACCCTAACGAAAAAATAAAAAAAATTACGGGTCTAATGTTTAACAAAATTACCACTTTTCTCGAAAATCTGACTATTCAAAAATTGGAGAATTCTCAATGCTTGCGAAAATTGTCATAAAGTTGCTCCGAAGTCATATGGTTAGGATACGAATAGCTTGTGATTTTATTTAGATTTATATTTTTTCTGCTATCGCACAACTCGGTAGTCCAGTGTTATTTATTTATTGTAGAGCTAGCCGATGACACAGATTTTTGTATCTTTTCGCCTCAAGTCGAACATACGAAAGCAGGAAATCACGCTACATATGAATGCCAAAAGACTCTCATTCAGGTTGATTCGAATGCTATATAAAAAGATTGGTGAGATGGGAGAAAATATTATTGACATCAAGGTATAACTTATATTGGAACGTGGTTTTAAAAAATCTGTAAATCTGTATGCAAACCAAAAATTTGTAATCTGTCACTACAGATTCTTGGTTTCAAAAAGTATGAAAAATCTGTATAATTACAGATTATTCTGTAGATTGAAAATTTCCTAAAACAAGCTTTATTGTCGTTTTTTAAAAATAAAAATCGGTTCACTTTTGTAGAAGTTATTAAAATTTGTTGTGTGAGCGTTGAATCTGAAAGACCCTGTGTTACTGTGGGGCATAATAGGCGATATTGGCAAGGTTATCATTATAGCTTATGGTGCCACACATTCTCCCCATCCTATAAACATAGAAGTGCAAAGTAAAAGTAAAATAACGAATTGATCATTTGACTAATCTTTCATCGGTTACACATGGAATATTTCTCAAAAATTCCGTTGCTACACCTATCGTTCGGTAATTCACTGTCAAAAAGGATGTGGTCATCCTGATCCGCTACCGATAAGATCCGTCGTAAGTCGTTTTATGTGCTGTAAGTGAAAAATGAAAAACAGCTGCCGCTGAAATCTTTCGCGAATGATTTGGTTTGCTATCAGTTTTCAAGAGTGCGATTGATCTGGAACCCATTATCAACAAGATTTTGGGCAATCATCCCGATCCACTATCGACAAAATTACTCATTCCAAGTCGCTATCGATCGAATCCTGCACAGTCATTCCGAGTCGCTATCGACAAAATCTTGTGCGGTCAGCCCAATCCACTATCGACAAAATCCTACGCGATCATCCCGAGCCGCAATAAACAAAACCGTGCATGGCCGATTGGATCCGCTGTCGGTTTAAAAAATGCTGTCACCTGCGTCATCCAGTCACCATCTCGGCTCGCTGCCGAATTAGAACAACAAATATATCCTATGAGGATCTGATGATGGCAGTATGTTGTGTATAAGTTTAAACACCACAAAATTTGGAGGAACTTAAAGAAGAAATAACTCGGATATTCAACAGCAAAATTTTGTTTACCGTTTAAAACACGTTATCGAAAAAAGGAAAAAAAAGGTTACATCGAAAATGTCCTAAAATAAGCTTTATTTTCGTTTTCTAAAAATATACATTGGTTCACTTTTGTAGAAATTATTAAAATTTGTTGTGTGAACGTTTAATCTGAAGGACTCTGTAGATGCGTAGAAATATGTCTTATCCATTGGTGTAAACATCTTTGCGATATATCAAGAAATGCTCGAATAAGCGTTCGGAATCATTCATTTTTTCCCACGTGTTCGGTGCCTAGATTTTCATTTTACTTCCTATATCTAGTGCTTGTTCACTGCATTTGCATTTCGAGCGAACGATTTACGCGTGATTGATTTATTTATTTATTTAATACATCAACAGGTTGACATAGAACCCTAATGATACAGTCTATTCTAATTTATTTTAATCTAAATGGAAGTCTATGTGTTCAAACAGACGGTTAAATATTCGAGCCATGCTAGCAACGGGCTCATTATAGGCGTAATTAGTGCGTGCAGCTGGTAGTTGGAGAAAGGCGTGATTTCGCAAATTTCTCCTTCTAACGTTAAAGTTAACATAACTCAGCAGTTCAGAACAGTCGATGTTGGCTTGGATGAGATCGTATACGAACAAAGCTTACATCGATCTTCATACGTTGGGAGGTTTTGAGGGTCATTCCAAGGAAGACGACGTAATGCATAGCGGACAAATTTACGTTGGACGGATTCAACTCTCAATATGCTGTTCTGGAAATATGGAGCCCACACAACCGAAGAATACTCCAGAATCGAGCGAACAAGGGTACAGTAGGCAATGTATGTCGGTGAAGTATTTGGGTGGGCGAAATAGGAATCCAAGAGCTTTAGAAGCTTTTGAAACTGTGTATGCTATATGTTCGCTGAAGGATTTCAGTGGTGTATAAATAGTGCACCCCGCTGATGCTTAACCCTTACTGAAAGACGTAGTCCTACGTCGAAAAAGAAATAGCCTTTTCAGAAGACAGTGTAGACTTATTTTGGAAAAAATAAATGGTAAGCATTTTTAATGGGGGTGATAACGCACCGGCTGGTGCTTGAAATGAACACCGGACGTCGAAGGCTTACTGCTCGGCACACAGATGAACCGATCCGGAAACCGTACGGTTTTTCGGATGAATTAAGGAAAGCGTTTGAATTTTGAACTGAGTTCTCTCGAGTCTACTTTTGGAGTGGTTTTATTTGGTCATTCGGTCAGTTTTATAATCTTGGCATGATAAAGGCGAGAACAAAACCTACTGTGTTGCGTTACAATGAGGATTGTGTTGCTTTTGGATGGACATTTGTGTAGCGTAACAAGTGGGATTGTTGTTCGAGACGGGTCATCGCGATGATGATTGTTTTAGATCTCTATGCTGACAATGATGTGGCTAGATGAGCTTTGTTAGCGTGACAATGATAGGTATGATGACGATAGTGAGCTTTCAAAGCGTATAATGATGTGGCTCACAAGAGCGTTGTGTTATAAAGGTTTGTTGTTGCGTGTATCACTTACAATTTAAACATATTATCTATCGTGTGGTTTATACAATATCGAACATTTTCCGGCCACCTTGAAACATGGAAGATGTTTCAACATATTTTAATTTTATTCTCTTCTTGTAGCAGGACCACGATGAGGATGATCGTCTTACATTTGGTCAGATGGTTGGTGATGTTCATATCATATCGAATTGTGAAAGACGAGCGTTATGCAGATGCCCTCGATGTTGTTTCCTCAGCCACATATGAAACAGAAAAGACCAGGTAGATCGAACGTTTGGAATTAGTTTATTGGAATTATAATCACCTGTGCAATGCGCAGGTGCGCATCGAGCAAGTTCTCCCATATGGGTTGCTCTACCTGGTTCATGATGAAATTGTAGTCGGCGATGGTATTGGTAGAAGAGCGATGCGAGCCACTGGACGCAGACCTTCCATTGATGATGCTGTTCGTAGCGTTACAACCCGAACAACTCCATCCTTCCCGGGGTGTACCTTCACAATTCTGCCGAGCGGCCAGCTGGCTGGCGGAGCATTGTCCTCCTTTATGATGACGATGGATCCGATCTCCATTTTGGTGGATGGATGGCAGCCCTTGTTTGCCCTAGACTGCAACTGCTGCAGATATTCCGGATACCAGCGGGACCATATCTTTTGAAACCACTTTTGTGTAGTTTCCCAGTGATCAAGTCGATTGTCTGGAACCTCCTTCAAATCGGCTTCGGGTACAGCTTGAAGATTACTTCCAGTCAAAAAATGCCCTGGAGTAAGAACATCGAGATCGGAAGGATCGGTTGACATCGGGGTGAGTGGACGCGAATTTAGGCACATTTCCACTTGTGCTAGCAGTGTGAGCATGTCCTCGTATCGGATGTTGACGTTGTTCAGCACCTTCAGCATGTGGGTTTTTGCTGACTTTACGGCAGCCTCCCACAGGCCCCCAAAATGTGGCGCCCGGGGTGGGATGAATTTCCAGCGGATTTCATTCTCCGAACACCAATTGAAAATATGTTGGCGTTCTCCTTCTTCAATCTTCAACATGCGATAGACCTTGTTTAAAGCATGTGAAGCTCCCTTGAATGTGGTAGCGTTGTCCGAGTTAATTTCGACGATTTTACCACGACGTGCGACGAATCTACGAAGAGTTGCCAGGAACGCTGCTGTGGATAAGTCGCTTACGAGCTCTATATGAACCGCTCTGGTCGAGAAACAAACGAAGATAGCGACATAAACTTTGGTGGGACCATGTTTCCTTACTGCGGATTTAACGAAAAATGGTCCGCAGTAATCCACTCCACATATGGAAAAAGGTCGAGTTGGTGAGACTCGTGACGCTGGAAGATCTGCTATGCTTTGCTGCACCAATGTGGGCTTGCTTCGAAAGCAAGTGTGGCAATGGTGATAGACGGATTTTGTGAGATTCCTACCGCCCAGAATCCAGTATTTCTGGCGGAGTGTGGCTAGCAGCAGTTGAGGACCTGCGTGCAGTAGCTTGAGATGGAAATATCTGGCTAACAAAACAGTGAGTGGGTGTTTCGCAGATAAAACGATTGGGTGTTTGATGTTGTGTGGCAACGCGGCATTGTGTAGCCGGCCACCAACGCGAATAATGCCGATCGGGTCAATGAATGGTTTCAGAAATCTAAGCGGTGATGAGTTCGAGACACGATTTTTCTCTTGCAGATCGTTGATTTCTTCGGGGAAATTTTCTTGTTGCGCCAGATGGCATAATTTTATTTCAGCTTGGTTGAGTTCATCGGTATTTAACGGGAGTATATTTGCTGTGTCGGTGTAGACGCTTGGTTTCTTGTATGAATCAGGGCTGGAACGATGTAATGAAACAAGTTCGCGAAGACGATGCAAATATCGCATGCAGAATGCGACAACACGTCGTAACTTTCCAAACGATGAGTAGCGTGCGAATAAATCATTGCACCAATCAAGTACGATCGTATTCATTGCGATGACTGGTATTTTGCGTTGTTCTGAAGATGCGCTAACGGATTCTTCTGACGATATAACTTGCTGTGGCCATGAATTTGTTGATTTCGACAACCACGATGGACCATTCCACCAACGTTCGCAGTTCATAATATCAACTGCATTTAATCCACGGGAAATATCGTCGGCAGGATTGTCTATGCCAGGAACATGTCGCCAATTATTAACATCTGTTGAATGCTGGATTTGAGACACTCGATTAGCCACAAAAGGCTTCCAGCGACTTGGTGACGCGCGCAACCACTGAAGAACCGTTGTTGAATCGGTCCAAAAGAATATTGCTGCATGTAAATTGATGGCGGATTGTATCTTCTCGAAGAGTTGCGTAGCTAAACGTGCTGCACAGAGCTCTAATCGTGCGATTGAATGGTGGGTGGCAAGCGGGGCAACCTTTGATTTAGCCGCTAGTAATCGAACAAATATCTTTTTATGAAAAGTTTCTGTTCTAACGAAGCAACAAGCTCCGTACGCTTTCTCCGAAGCATCGGCGAAAAAGTGTAGTTGAATAGTGGATGCGTCAATTTGAAGCACGAATCTGGGAGCACGTATTTCGCTCAATATGTGTAACGTTTTGTGAAATTTTCTCCAATCTTCTTGCATTCTCTCTGGAAGCGGATCATCCCATTCACAGATTTGGCCGTCCGCCTTTAACGCCCACAAACGCTGCATAAATAATTTGGCCATCGTGATTGTCGGGCTCACGATACCAAGAGGATCAAAGATTTGAGCTATGTAAGACATGACCTTGCGTTTGGTCAAAATTGCTGCTGGGGGAGGCAGCTGAACCTTGAATCTTAATGTGTCTGATTGTGGATCCCACATTAATCCAAGTGTTGAAATGGCTTCTTCTTTCTGTATATTATAAAACGACTGAATTGCCAAATTTTCTGGTGGTACATCTTTCAGTACTTTATGGGAGTTCGATGCCCACTTCTTCAGTGAAAAGCCTGCAGCATCGATGATACTTGTAAGCTGCTGACGTAGCTGGATAGCTGCCTTTTCGTTTGATGCGCCCGTCAGTAGATCATCAACATAAAAATCATTCTGAATAGCATTGCAAGCGACTGGGTAGGAAAGTTCTTCATCTTTCGCTAACTGTTGCAATGTTCTGGTGGCCAAATACGGTGCGCACGCAGTACCGTACGTAACTGTTTGTAATTCAAACGTAGAAAGTTGATCAGTTGGGTTTGAACGCCAGAGGATACGCTGAAAGGGTTGATCATCTGAATGAAGTTCTATTTGCCGGTACATCTTCTCGATGTCCGCAACAAGAGCGATGGGATGTGTTCTAAATCTCATCACAATGGAAAGAAGGTCTTGCTGAACGACAGGGCCAACTAATAAGGTATCGTTCAGCGAATATCCGGACGAGGTTTTACATGATGCGTCGAATACAACTCTCAGTTTCGTTGATGTACTCGACTCTTTGAAAACGGCGTGGTGTGGCAAGTAGCAATGAGGACTGGAATCGTTTACTGGATCATCAATTTTCTTCATGTGCCCCAGCTGGGCGTACTCGTTTAAGAAATTGTGGTATGAACCTTTAATTTCAGGATTTCGATTGAGACGTCGTTCCAGGCTCAGGAAGCGGCGTTCAGCAATTTCTCGAGATTTTCCAAGAATTATCTCTGGATTATCATTCCTTGGAAGCCGTACAATATATCTACCCGTTGAACTGCGGGTTGTGGTTGCCTTATAGAATTCTTCACAAATGTTCTCTTCTTCAGAATGTGTTGAATTCGATGAAATATTCTCAATCTCCCAAAATTTTTGAAGGGTTGATTCTAGACGTTCCGTTGCAGTAGAAAGATTACAAATTTTCGGAATACATTCAATTCTGTTTGGTGTCGAACCTGACACTGCCCATCCGAATGGAGTTTCTGTCAACCACGGACGATTTTTTCCAAGATTTATTTTTCGACCTGAGTGTAGCTCCCAATACGCCTCAGATCCGATAACCAAATCAATTTTACCAGGAATATGAAAATGTGGATCGGCAAGTGTAATATCCGGTAATTTCCATCGGGAGATATCGATTGACATTGTTGGCAGTTCTGCCGACGGTTGTCTTAGTATAAGGAACTCGAGTTTGGTAGAAAATTGTTGGGATCTTGATGCAATAGTTGTGGTAATTGCACTTCTAACTCGTTGCGTGGAGAGACCAATTCCTGCCACTGAAATATCTGTTTTGGTACGGCGATTGCATAAAACGTTTGCCAACTGACTTGACATAAAATTGCTCATAGATGCTGAATCAAGAAGAGCTCTGGCCTTATATTCTTTGCCGTAATCATCGACAACGTTGAGTATTACTGTTTCCAATAAAACCATATTGCCTGCGTTTTGGACGATCATACTAACTTGCTGAGATGAACTTGGACGTGGAACCGAGGTGGATGGCAGTGGTTGTGGCTCAGATCTTGGCGGTGTTAATGTTGAATGTGTAGACGGTTTGGATGCATCAATATCGTGTAATAAAGAGTGATGACGATCATGACAAGTACGGCATGTATATTTTGAAATGCATTTCTTCATTTGGTGACCTGCACTCAAACAATTCCAACACAATTTCTTTTGTGTGACAAACTCCTTGCGCTGGCGAACGTTTTTCCCAAGAAATATTGGACAAATGCGAAGCGTGTGACCATCCTGACATCCCATCATACATGTAACATTGGATTTTTCTGACGAAGCTGCATTGGCGACAAACTTAATCTTGTTGAATTTTGTATTTGCACCGGCCACCTTGGACGAATCAATTTTGAAAAGAGATGGAGCAACTGAATTCAAGACGCGTACACGCTGGTAAAGAAAATCAACCAACTCCTCATATTTAACATCATCCTGTTCACTTGTTCTTTCCTCCCATGCTCTTATTGTCGATTTATCCAGTTTATTCGTCAACATGTAAATCAAAGGCGTATCCCAATAATTGACAGGTTCTTCTAATTTTCCCAAAGCACGCACATGGCGCTGAAAATCGTCCACCAAATTATGAATATCACGAGATGATTCCTGTTTCACCGACGGCAATTCATGAAGTGCTCGAAATAACTGTCGTTTAAGATATCGACGATTATCATACCTTTTGTTCAAGGCCTCCCAAGTAGAAGCATAATTATCAGCTTCTATATCCACAGATTCGAAAGGTTTCTTTGCCTCCCCTTCCAATGATTGCAACAGATATTGCAATTTTGCAACCATTGGTATGTCTCCATTTGAATGTACCATCGAGGTAAATGTGTCTCTAAACGATAGCCATCGTGAGAAATCGCCATTGAATTTTGGCAAATCGATTTTAGGTAAACGAAGGTGGAAGCTGGACGAAAATGAATGGCCATGGTTCGTCATCGAAGTATTCAGTACTGTTTGATTAAACTCAGGGTTACGTCGAGAAAGTAGAAAACCCTTGGCCTCGCAGAAGCGCTGCTCAAAATCAACTCGTTCATTTATGTATTCTTCAAGCATCTCCGTTTTATCTAACCTATCGATAGCATCTTGTGCTCTCAAGAAATCAGCATTTACACGATCCAACGATTCAATGCGCACTGATAATTGACAACTGTCTCGATCGGGATTGTAATTTTCGATGAACTTTTCGATGGAATCTCGAACAGCGTATATTCCCTTACGTTGAATAAGCAACTCCGCTAATATTTTATCTTCCTTTGGTGGCATAGTTTCGTTATTATATAGAAACGCACACCAAGAATCCCCTTTGGATAAGGAATCGAAATTGAAGGCGTGGTACAATCCGCCTACCGTCAGTCACCAATTGCCACAATGACTAAAGAGTCACCCAATTTTCCACCGTATTGTAGTAAATAGCTACTGCTAGCCACACTTAATGAAATAACTTGGAACGTACTCACCAGATGCTATACGTTCACACAGCGTCGAATTATCCGTTACCAGAATTTGCTGGAAAAACTGCTGCACGAATTGACTTCAGATCCTTCGGTCACCCGCAGCGATGAGTTGAAACTTCTCCTGCTCGAACACAGAGTACACCCGACTTGGTGTCCCCTCAGGCGCGATATTCGCGCGAATTGATCAACGATCACACCGACGGCTTTCTCTTGTACACAGAGATGCGCTGAATTTGAAATACACTTGATTTCACCTGCTTACGAACAGAGCTACATCCGTCTTGACGTACTCTTTAGCGCGAATTATGCGCGAACTGAACGAACTTCTCACAGTAGAAATTCTTTTCTTGCTTGCACAGAGCTAAGCTAATGGAATACACTTTCTCATGCACGATTCTTATGAATGGATTGGACCACTATTCCACTTTTTCTCCGTGCACAGCGAATTTGGTTGATACACTTCCGTATTGGAATTCTTTGCGCGATGTAGCGCGAAATTTGATCGAAGATCACAATTTTATCACCACCGATTTGAACTCTCCTGCACTCATTAAGAGATACACCCGACTTGGTGAACTCTCGAGCGCGAAATTTAAGCGATTTAGCGCGAATGAACACAGTCTTCATGCGCACACAGCGCCAATGAATGAAATTCTTTTGTCTACACTTAGAGATACACCCAACGTGATGTACTCTCTAGCACGAATATTGCCCCGGTTTGCGCGAACTGAATAGCAATCGAATCGAATTTTTCACAACAGCAATTGTTTGCTTAATCGAATACAGATGCACTCTTACGCACTGAACTTACGCCAAACTTGCGCGAACTGAACGACCGAACTACTAAACGGCACTTTCCGGTTGAACTTCCCTTCGAATCCGGTTCGAAGGACCAATGATAACGCACCGGCTGGTGCTTGAAATGAACACCGGACGTCGAAGGCTTACTGCTCGGCACACAGATGAACCGATCCGGAAACCGTACGGTTTTTCGGATGAATTAAGGAAAGCGTTTGAATTTTGAACTGAGTTCTCTCGAGTCTACTTTTGGAGTGGTTTTATTTGGTCATTCGGTCAGTTTTATAATCTTGGCATGATAAAGGCGAGAACAAAACCTACTGTGTTGCGTTACAATGAGGATTGTGTTGCTTTTGGATGGACATTTGTGTAGCGTAACAAGTGGGATTGTTGTTCGAGACGGGTCATCGCGATGATGATTGTTTTAGATCTCTATGCTGACAATGATGTGGCTAGATGAGCTTTGTTAGCGTGACAATGATAGGTATGATGACGATAGTGAGCTTTCAAAGCGTATAATGATGTGGCTCACAAGAGCGTTGTGTTATAAAGGTTTGTTGTTGCGTGTATCACTTACAATTTAAACATATTATCTATCGTGTGGTTTATACAATATCGAACAGGGGGTCTGGAAAATCGAAAAAAAATAATTTTAGTTTTTTGCATTTTTGAGAAGCTTATGCCCTCAGAAAGGTTGTCCTAAAAGTATTTTTCGATATTTGATTTCGTTGGAGAGTTACAGCCAAAAGTATGAAGTCAACTCAAGGGATATAGTATTGCTGTACGAATTTTAAAACGCGTTTTTCTCGAAACCATGTTATTTCAACTGGTGGTATCGATATCTCAGGATCTACTGGACATATTTGCCTAAATTTTTTTACCAGCATGTAAAAATGAATTATCTAAGGCGTTACATAGCCTTTTTTGAAATCTCATTTTTTCGATTTTTTAAAAATCGCGTTTAGAGATTTTTCATGAAAAATATCTAATTATTAACAAAAATGGACGCCGTTTTGGCAATTTTTCGAATTTTCAAAACCCCTATAATACGCTTTAGGTATTGTTCAAAAGCTTCAAAATATTCATTGAAATTTATTCTACGACACCACGTTGCTTCAGAACAGATACCACCAGCAAAGTACCGATTTTCAGACAGCCTCTAGGCATCCAGCTGTCAACAGCATAATAATCATTATTCGTGCACTCAAAAAATGGAAAATACATCTTCAAATATACTTTAAACAATAACCAAAATACACGAACACTTTAATTTAAACGTAACATTGGAAAAAATCCACGAAAATTCATCATTTCCCGACATTCCAGACAGGGGTCCCCCCCAATCAGCTAGTGTTTCCACATCCAAAATTGGATGTTATCTGAGACGGTGTCACCAATCTCATAGACCAGTTGTAGTGGAATCCTTCTAAACGGCATTTCTATATCACAATGAACTCCACCTAAAGCAAAAAAGGGTGAGGGGTTGTATCTAGGACACGACCGCATATTTTCGACGTTACATTATGCAATCCACTTGTTTACCACTTCGAATATTATTTCAGAATGCATCGAATTTTTTTTAATCGATTGTGTTCTTCGTTACATATAAATTTGTAACTTTTACGTTTGATATGATGCCTAAGACTACCAAAATATGGGAACGGAAGAATTGTCAAGCGATCATTGTAATTTTCATTTCCCTCTGAAATCATTACACATCTCATGTCATGTTCATTCACATCTAGTGTCTGAAATGACGATTTTCTCAGGCTTCTCAGTTTAAAAGTACGTTTTAGGGAAACATATTTCGGTATGTACAACGACAAGCGAGTACAAGAGTACTCAACATCAATAAATACCCCCGACTTGCATGTATTTGCAAAGCGGATTTCCCCAGGCACATTAATTTAGAAGTCCGTGTTAGGGAAACACAGCTCAGTGAGAAAAAAAATACTCCCAACGTGGATGTTTTGACGAAGCGGATGTCCTAGGCACATTGATTTTGAAGTCCGTGGTAGGGAAACACAGCTAGGTGGAAACAAAAATACCTCCGACTTGCACGTATATTTGAACAGCGGATTTCCTCAGGTACATCGATTTTGAAGTCTGTGTTGGGGAAACCGTTAATCGGGCCAATCAAAACTTGGTCGTTAGGGCGTTTAGATAACGCTTGACATTTTACAGTTATTCAATGGTTCATCTCATGAAAAATAACATTTTATTCATTGAGATAGACGCGTAGAAATATTTCCTATCAATTGATGCAAACATCTTTTCGATCTGTTCAGAAATGTTCGAGTTATAAGCATTCGATATATACGGGTGGGGTTAGCACACAAATCGACAGAACAAATGTATGGGAAAAAAGGAAGGTCTTCTAGTTTTCATGAATTTAAACCGTTCAGAGATTAGCGAATTGTAATGTATAACATATCAAACAAATCTTGGAGAATTTCCGATTCGATTGGTATGCAAATCATGAGAATACGTTCACAGTTAAAATAGTTAGTAACGTTAGCTTTATTTCATAAAAACGTGACCTGTTTTTTGATTTGGCACCCTTTCTGAAAGACGTCGTTCTACGTCAAAGTACACAACAGAGCCACTACACACGATAGAAGATGTAGTTCCACTAATTAAAAGCAGTTCCGTGCGTTAAAGAAGATGTTATGATGCTAGATTTTTGATCGCATGTGTAATTCGACTCGTTGCATTCAAACGTCATAAAATTGCTTATCCTCCGGGGTCGGTCCAGAGCGTCCGCGCGTGCGGAAGAACCTTGACTGACGCATTCCGTTGTCCGCATGGTATGGTGTGGTGTGTGGTGTGACTCATCTCGTCGTGATGGAATTGAAGTGTAAATATAATAAAAATTTTTAATAATGCCACCACACACTCGGGGTGTACTTTTCATCGGTAGAGTGGTGAGTGAGCGGTGGAACGGTTCCAATGGTGGGTAATATCATGAAAGTTGATTGTTCTTTGTCAGCTTTCATCCTACCACGATGGAGAGCGCGGAAGGAGGTTTTAGTTGGTCGTGTTACACTGTTGTTGGATCAAAGTTTATCGTCCGCGAAGGGTGGGTGTGTATGTGATGGCTGTGTATGATATGTTCATGTTTTGGTCCATTGTCAACAATTTTCTTCAGTTTGTTGTTTCGGGCGAGAGACGATTAGTGAGACCTTAAGTAATGGATAGAGGTACCAACTGAAGCAAAGCAAGACTTAACAGTAAAATTATGGATGATATAAATAGTAACACTGCTACGAGTAAATATCAAATCCCAAACAAATGGGGAGCGAGATGGATGCTAACTGTTGTGCTAACTGGCAACATCAACTGGCATTTGTCGTTGCGGATCGAACTGCGACGAGGCCTCTACCCAATACAATAAAGGTGCTTACGGCGGCATTTCTATTGCCTTCCCTCCATTCTGAACCGTAGGCTTAGTGTGGATGTTGCCTGAATTCACATGCTTATAGGAGGAAAACAACGGGAAGGTAGAAGGAGTTCAGTGAGAGCAGGTCGCAAATCCAATTTTTCATTTACCGTCTTTTCCGCTTCTCTGCACAAAGCACTTTTGCGTCGAATGGGATGGACTCGCCGTAGTTCAAGATGGTTGCTATATACAACGCGGAAAGCGCGATGTTCAGGGTTTTTCCATATTTTGGTAAATACCCCAGCATAGACGGTGAAATGCGAGCTTACGTACGTACAAAACGCTTTTCTCCTATTTTGCTTGGATGCACACGGTGTATATGGATATGATTATTTCTCGCTTCCTCTTGAAAGTGCTGCAGCAGTTGTCGGTTTGACGAAATGCCGTGTCCCAGGGTATTGATTTCGTGTTCAAATAGCATATCAACCGATATTGCTGTATCTTCCCAAACCAGCGCCCTTAATAATTTACACATTTTATCGCACTGACCTCAAATAGGTGTGAATTACTTTATTTGTGTGTAACATCGATCCACTGCACTATTTTTCCATCTGTTTTGAAGCTGTTCACGGCCGGTCCGGGGTACGTTCAGTAGGTCGTATCTATTTTGCCATACATAGGTACCTTATTTCGGAATACCTACACAAGTAGCGCGATAAGCGATAAGTTGCGTGCGTTATATGAAACAAAGCGCTTTTTTCAAATATGATCATATTGCCTGCCATGTGATACTGTGAACGCTGATAGGTAAGCGCCACGTTGCATTCATTAGCATAGTGTTTAGGGTAGGTGAAATAGGGAGCGTTGATGTGAAAAATAACGATTCGAGATTACGTTCGCAAATGTGAGTAATTGAATGAAAAATATCTACTGTGGTTCTTTCATCATTTTCAATTTAAGACTATGTTTAACATTAAAGTACAGGTAGATCTAAAAATTAAACATGTAACGAATTTATGAAATATTTCAAACGCTTTTTTCTGGATCATTTTTCGGATGTTCGTAGATATGTTTGCATGAAATGATTGAAAACAATATATAAAATTTATAATTTTTCTGAAACAAACTATTGAATAAGCAGTAAATTTAAACCATTATCTTAACGAGAATTCCGCGTTCTTTTTTATCCAATCTGTGCCTCTCGAGCTGTGACGACCAAAATGAGCAACTAGTGTATCAGCGAGGCATAATTTGATCCCCTAAACAAATCGCCTAATATTTTCGAAGCAATACGGTCTAAATGATAAAAGTCACTTTGTACATTGAGCTACATCTGTTTTTTTCTCAATCAATCATGTTCAATCATTATATCATGCTCCAAACTATCAAATATGTAATAACATAAAAGAGATGATTTTTGAATAATAAAATTTGACGGGATTTGGTACAGTAGGTGTTTCATAGAAAAAACATACTTATGTTTATGTAAAGTAATTCAGGATAATATTACAATCAATAATAGTGTTCTTGGATCGATACCAGGTGTCTTGGCCAGAAGCCAGATCAGAAAAATTGTATTGAGACAATTTCGAATTCTGAATGAATCTTTTCACTGTTCGATCATTTTCAAACTTTCGATGCTTTGTACAAAGAACATCCGTCCTTGATGGCCTGTGTTGCTCTTTCAAGCTCTTCCTTTTTCCAACGTTGTCTGTTCATCCTCGGTTCCTCTTCTTTAGGCGAATAGTACTTAACTGCACAATACACGAAAAGTTTATTTATTCAACGGAAAAAGCCCTAAATCCACGATCAAAAGGCTTACATTTTTACAATCAAAGTGCTTTCTTTCTTCATGCTGCCGTTTCATTCCACCTGTCGAATTTTACCTTTTTTTTCACTTTAGGTTCATACGGTTCAGCAGTATAAAGAGATGACATTATAAAAATCCAAGTTGAGTCGTACTTTTCGAGATAACGGGGTAGTCCAAATTCCAACTATGTCCAACTCACCACGCCTTACCCTAAATGCTATTGCGAAAACAGTCGTATATTATTTAACTCATTTTTTTTTATCTGTATTATAGTCATTTGGTTGGTTCGTCACTTTAACTTCCATTTTTGGAAGAATGTCGGGAGTGAGAATTGAACTCGTGACCTTTAGCGTGAGAGGCATGGATGTTACCACTACGCCAGATCGTCTTCACATTAACTCAATTTTGTCACTCGTACTGCGGCAAATCGTACCGTAATTATTTTTCTCTGAAGAGCTATCAGACGGCCAGCCTATTTGAAAGATTTTGGATATTAAAAAAGCATTTGATAATGTTTGGCATAATGGATATGGTTTTTAACAAATTGTACGGGGATCGTACACAATTTTGATTTTTCCACACACTTGATAAAACTATAGCGAAAGTTCTGTTTCTATTAGACTCTCAATGTTTCTATATACAATATTTCATTGGTCAAATTCGTTGTGAGTGCAGGTGCTTTTTTAGATACAATTACAGAACTAAACTTTAAACTTTAGAGATGCTTTGTCCAAAAAACTAAAATTCAGGGAGTCTATGTCTAAATATTTCAATAATTGAAAAATTTGCTTGAAATTAGCAAAGGCACAAAGCCTTCGATCAGTGGCATCTCGTCCGCCTGTTCAAACTGTTCATAGGACAGGTAGCCTAAAAACTCTAAAAATTATAGGAGGTTGTGTCCAAGATACGACCGCATTGGACACCAAGATACGACCGCAAATCGCTTATTTATACCTTCGGATATTATTCTATAATGCTGTGAAATTTTAGAAACAAGTGCTTGGTAAAATAATCTCTGAAATAGTCTTTTCATCGTGGAATCAGTTGACGATAATTGATTCATGATTCGTTCTTGCCCTCGCAAAACAATACACTAGCTGATCGTATGTCGCAATTTGTTTCATGTCAATGCATTGAAAATTTACCTCGAACGTTATTCCGTTATGGCCTTTTTCGCAGTTGACATAGACCCGGCTACAGTCGATTGTATACATGTTGCATCAGCACCATTATTCCACATCTCATAACTACATCAATATATCTTTGGCACCGTATGGAAACAACAACAATGACAACACTTGCAAGTATCAAATATCATGCTGCATGTTATTTAGTATTGCCTCAAAGGAATCGCACCTCTAGGCATCGTTCGTACAACGTAAACCAAGCGCCAAACAAGCGTTCGCCATAGCATGCATACAGAGCCATACATTGGTGGCTTCAAACTACTAGGAATATAAACACTTCTCATCATTTTGCGCTATTCTCAAAAGAAACGCTTCTGTTAATATTACTGGCCTCGAAAAAAGTTGCATTACTTTCTCATGCTCGAGAGAAGCGCAGCTGTCACCCTTAGTGGAGGATGTTTTGCTACTGGCAGGCGAAACCTAATCACATATAAAATTCCAGAACGAAATTTACTTTCTTGGTGACTAAACAAGCTAAATAAACTCTTTTTGTTAATAACAATCTCGAAAACAGTAGCAATGCTTCATTATGATCAATATTAGCGCAAATGCAATCCTAGTTGAAAGCAGTTTTGCAACTGGCACGCGAACCCAAATAACTTATAACATTCCAGTGAGACATTCAAGATGCTTGGTATGCCCCAAATAACTTTTTGGCGCACAACCTTAACGCCTGCTTTGCCATAACGTCAGTTTAATGCATTGATGCATTCTCATTGACCAATGAAGTCCTTATGATGATGGAAAACAAATAATGTTAACTGCTTGGAAAAAGACTGAATTATGCCACACAGCTTGTACTCTGCTGTAACACCCATCGATGCGAATTCACTGATGAGTTTGTCAAGAGCGACCGCCTTCACCACCAGCGGGGGGAGCTTGATTTTGGTTGCTGCCTGGGTAACGGCGTTTACATTTTCGACCGACGCGCCGAAATCGCCTACTTCGCTGTTGTTCGATGCGGTGTCACACTCGCGAAGGCTGGGTTCAGTGCGAGTGCTTTTCACTGCACCAACATCACGTGCATCATTAGATGACGCTTGCCTCGAAATTTGATTGTCCCTGGCAATGCGTTCGTTTTTTGCAGGGCTACAGCCTGCCTTCCTCTTCTTCTTGCTCATCACACACTACGTGAAGCGTCCAATTTATGACGCGGAAAGAAAAACACACGATACGAATAACGCGAAAAATGAACAGAAAAATCAAACGACGATATCAAAGTTGGATTACCACTGGTGGGGTCCAATCTCAGATCGAAGCGCAACGAAAGCAAAGTGAACTGGATTGCTCAACAGTCCGATGCCGAATGAAAGTTTGCCTCAGCAAGATCCGCTGTTTATACTGTGGTTGAGTATTCCCCTTCATTCTTCTACTTTTCCTTTGTTCACGGAGACTTTAAATCCTACGATTTCCCTCCGTTGATCGGCGATAAGTTGCTCGTTATTGACAGCTCTGTACGGGAAAGCACACAAATGGACAGAACAAATGTATGGGAAAATGGAAACGCTTAAAGTTTTCATGAATTTTAACCATTTAAAAACCAGGGGCTTCTAATGTATAGCATATTAAACAAATTTTACGGAATTTCCGATTCGAAAATAGTAATTAACGTTAACTTTATTTCATAAAAACGTGACCTGTTTTCTGATTTGGCACCCTTAATGAAAGACGTTGTTCTACGTCAAAAAATTCCTTCTCCACCGTGAAGAATGTAATACACTACACTTGACTACACCACACAATCCGCACGCAACACAACATAACACCATGAAATAAGCAGTAATGACTACTGGGTTCAAACCTTTCATCTGTACCAGCCGTCATTTAAACACTTTTGTGCATCTTCAAGTGCGACAGGACAAACGCAGTCAGCTATGTATGAAGCGATCATTACTACTAAAATGTCTTCTGCGTAAAAATGACATTTGAGGTTCAAAGTTTTCTGCTGCACGAAGCCGATGGAAGCGATACAAAACACACACACCATTGTTGATTGAACAGGTAGCTCACTTGATCACGCGTCGTCTCTGACTCCGATACACAAATTGAAACTTCAACGCAAGCAAACCGAAATACGAAGAAACATCAACTATGGTTAGATGAAAATATCTAAAATAATTGCATGAAATTCGAACAGAGTTTTTTCTCTCTCCCTCTTCTCTCTCTCTCTCTCCCATTTCTCTCTCTTCCTCTCCTCTCTCTCACATTTCTCTCTCTTCCTCTTCTCTCTTTCTCTCTCTCTCCCTTTTCTCTCTCTTCCTCTTTTCTCTTTCCCTCTTCTCTCTCTTTCTCTCTCTCCCTCTTCTCTCTCTTTCTCTCTCTCCTCTCTCTCTTTATCTCTCTCCTTCTTCTCTCTCTCTTTCTCTCCCTCTTCTTTCTCTCTTTCTGCCTCTCTCCCTCTTCTCTCTCTTTCTCTTCCTCTTCTCTCTTTTTTTCTCTCTCTCTCCCTCTTCTCTCTCTCCCTGTTCTCTCTCTCCCTTTTCTCTCTTTCTTCTTCTCTATCTTTCTCCCTCTTCTCTCTCTATCGCTCTTCTCTCTCTCCTTTTCTCTTTTTCTTCCAGTTGTTTTCTCTCTCTGTTTTTCTCTCTCTTCTTTTCTGTATCCATCTCTCTAGTTGTATTTCAATTTTCCCCGGTTGGGTGTAAACTACTGAGTTCTTTGTTTTGAACGATTGTAGTATGCCCCAATATTTTTCTACTGCGCTTCACGCTTACCTACTGCTTATTGAGGAACGAGTTGGTTGATACATGTAGCGTGGTAATTCCTAATCAGGAATAATATGCCTGATGAAATTCATAGTTCTGATCGGCCCATTTTTTTCATAAAATAATCAATTTATTTTTTTTTGTTTATTTATTTGAATTTAATTTTTCAAATGACTCTGTTTTTTATATTTTTCATGATAATTTAAGCAATTTGCACTCCTACATCGGAAGACCACTTTTACAGGGGAAGAGTTCTTACAACAATCGCTTTTTCAAGTTTTTATTTTGGTGAAGCATTGCTAATAATTTTTCAAAGGAAACATGAATGTTCCTTCCTCCTATGTATGAATGATTTGTTGGTTATTGTATTGGATATTTATATGATTTTTTGAAATTATGTGAATAGCCCTTACAATTTCCAACAAATCACCCATACATTGGAAGATGGGCACTTTACCAGGGAAAAAGTTTTTCTAACAACGACTTTTTCATGTTTTATTTGAAGAATTCCTATTAATGTTTAACTCGTTACATTTTTATGTATAAATTATCACGATTTACATGTTTACATACTACATGCAAACATTTTGCTATTTAAGACCATGTCTAGAACATGTTAATCGCGAGAATTTACAGACAAAACGTTACGAGTAAAACATTACTTTTTTCAGGAGTCTCCGTATAAAAAATGTCATGTATTCTATAAAAAATAGAAAGTTCATGTCTTCGACAAAAGCTCATATTTCAATAAGACTCGAATACACTATATTGCTATCATTACTATTAACGAAATTAGGATTAGTTGTAATTTTTCCAAAGAAAACATGAAAAAGTTGTTGTTAGAAGAACTTTTGCCCTGTAAAAGTGCCCATTTTCCGATGTTTGGGTGACTTGTTAGAAATTGTAACGGCTATTCACATTTTTTTGAGAATTTAAAAAAATACGTTTTAAGAGAAATAAATTTAAATTTTTAAAATTATTTTTTTTTCAGTGCAATAATTAAAATTTTTTGTTATTTTTTATGAAATCTTGGAAAATTTCCTAAAGTTTATCTTTTGGCGAGAATTTTGTAGGTATCATATTTTTTGAGTTATAAATTTTCGTACAAAATAAAGAAAAAAAATTGGCCCTTTTCAAAAAGTAGTCTAATTCTTTTTCGTATATTTCATGCATGCAAACTTGCTTAAATGACCAATTTCTTTACACCCACATAGTTTCACTGCTATCTGATATGGTACTGCAAACTCCTAAGACGAGTTGGCATGAAATCCGAAAAGTTCTTATAGTGAACAGAAGAACCAGAAAAATTACTTACTAAATTTTCTAATTTTGTACCCTATACAAAATTTTTCATAGCGTTAGTGGTTAGGTTTAGGAATATTTTTACGGATACACGAATACAATATAATCATAGATTTTGAGAAAAACAAAAAAATATTTGAAAATAAAAAATAGAAATAAAAAAAATATTGAACATTTATTATTTAGGATTAGGATTTTTTGTGTGCCGCGCAACACTGCTAAAATTCTTTTAAAAAATCACACATATCTAGAAAAGGAGTGGGAATACGTTCAAATACGAATTAGAGTACTACTGAATCTCTGAATCCTCCAAGAAAAAAATTATTATTTAAATTTTTTTAATTTTTCATGAACAAAAACAGGAAGTGGATTATATCTGTGGTATAACCGCAAGGTTGACTTAGGACTATCGTTGATTTAGTGATCATTTATTTGAAGTTGAATCTGAATCCATTCTGGATGAATGAATAAACGTTGGATGCACAAGGTTTTATGCATCCAATATTGGATACGGAAATACAGTGGAACCCCGATTATCCGCGAGCGGATGATCCGCGGTGCGGGTTATCTTCTCAGATTTCTCCGCTGTCGCGATTGAAGTAAAAAGTATGTGCGATGAATAATGGAATATATTTAGTTTTTACTGTTCACCTCTTGAGCTCCCAAAGATTACTCTTTCCCGTCGCAATTGGAATTCTATAAGCATACGTGCGATGAATAACGGAATATATCGCCAATCCGATGAGTTCTCTGGTTACCTTCACAGGTTTCCAAAAAATAACTCTTCGCCGTCACGATTGAAGCTCGCCTATTCGATTTATTTTAAAGGAGTTCTTGCTGTATCCTCCTAAGGTTTCCCACTGGTTCTTGAAATTGATGAGTGAACCCAAGTATAATTTTACTGAAAACTGAATTCTTTTTTCTAGGCGACTGATTCGTGTGCGCAGAAAAAAATCGCGTTATTTTGAATGAATTGTCGAAAATAGCGTAATTTTTAGAGAATCGCGTAAAAAAGATTGCCCCTTCATCGACACGAGTTCGTCACAGCGCACATTGCGTGTACTTCCAATGTCAGATTAATCACTTTCTTCATCAATATCCGCACCCAATGACGGCGTTTGCAAGTAACCATTGGGAATTCGTAAAGAAATGTCTTAGTTCTGATAATTGGCCGTAAAAAAAGATTGCATGCTTCTAGTTATTGAATCACCGTAATTTGACTTTGCACCTGCATATCACAATCATGGTTTCTTCTTCATGAGTCATTGGTAATTCGTGCGATCATATTGGAAAGCGGCGCTTTATAATTTGGCATTTACGAATCTTTGTTTTAGAATTAAAAAGATGTGCTCATTTCACCTAAAAATCCATTCTTATTTTCACGAAAATGGAACACGAAGCGCAATGTCGTCTACTAATTGCAGAAATGAATTCCAATTGAATGAACTTTTCTATTACAGAACATATGCATAATGATTTTTTTCTTAATTTTTATATTTTCTTGCAATATTCTCCAATTTATTTTTTCAATCTCATTCGGGTGGAGAGGAACATAACGATATAAAGACAGTTCAAATTTGACTATAGAGATGAACGCAACGATATAAAGACAGTTCAAAGGGCCTGTCCGGGTAAGGGAGTTAAAAGTGACCCCAAACTAAATCACTAACTGTATGGCAAATATTGTATAGGATATTAAATAAGAAATTTTGGCGGTTTTTTTTGAACCCCTATGTGGTTTAACATAGGATCTATAGTGAAAAACGTATTTTTTTATTTGTTTCACGCCATCTTCAGAAGCTTAGGTATAAAAATTTATTAAAAAAAAACTGAATGTGCATCTTACTACGGTATATCAAGAAAAATTATCAAAAAAAAAATTCATCAAAAATTTAAGTACTAAAAAAATATTGAAATTTTGAAAAAAATTGTTTTGGGGATTTAGAGATTCAGTATTACTCTAATTCATATTTGAATGTGTTCATACTGCTTTTCTAGATATGTGTGATTTTTTTTCAGTGTTCCCGGTAAAAAAAATATTTGTTTTATATTTCCAAAGTGTCTGGCTGGGTACTGGAGTAAAAAGTGCCCCCAAACCAAATCACCAGCTGTATAGAAAATATTATATAGGGAACTAAATATGAAATTCCGACAGTAGTACCATATATTTGAGTTCTTATATAGTACAACATAGGATCTAAGGTGTATCCATCAATATTTTCAAACAATTTTTTCATCAAAAAATCAAATACTAAAAAAAATTTAAGTTAATTTTAATTTTAATTTTAAATTAAATTTCCATTTTTTTTTATTTTGAGATTCAGTTCTACTCTAGTTTGTATTCAAATTTCTTCTTACGTCTTGTTTAGGTATACGTGATTTTTTTATTGAAAATTTTTAGAGTGTTTTTCGCGGTTTTTTATTTAAATGCGTTCGTATGTGTTGTTTTTTTTCCACATGTAGCGTGATTTTTCCTTGAATTTGAAGAGGATTGCGCGAAAAAAAAATATTTTTTTGCCTTGGGGCATTTTTAATTTATTTTGAATTCAGAGACCCATTTATATTATTTAAACATTAATTTAAATTTTGTCGGTATATTTAGAGCATTGCGATGAACAAAGATTTTTTTCCTCATATCTTGAAACATATGAGATTATCTTTACATTGGATTTAGATAGTTTACCAAATTCATAGGGGTCAGCAATACGATAGAGCTTTGTGAGAAAAAATAAAGTCCTTGTGGGAAGATCATTCGGATTAATGAGAAAAACACTTAAAAAAATCCAAATTATTATTTTTTTATTTTATTCTTACAGTTGAAAACCACGGATACAATATAATAATCGATTTCAAGAATAACAAAAATAATGCAGACGATGAAGAAAATTATTTTTGTGTCTCGCAATGCTCTTAAAAATTCAGGAAAAAATTACGCCACATGTAGAAAAAAAGACACAGACGAACGCATTTAAATAAAAATTGGAGCAGAAGTGGGTCTTAAAGGTATTTTTTTTCAAAATTTCTAAATGCCAGAATATAAATATTTTTGTTTTGTATTTAATTTTGTTTATGATTAAATTTTTTGATGAAAAAAATGTTTGAAGATATTTATCGATATACCTTAGTAAGATTCTTATTTTTGTCTCAAAGCTATTGAGAATGGCGTGAAAAAAACGGCGTATTTTTCACCATAGATCCTATGTTGTACCATAAAAGGACTCAAATATATGGTACCACTGTCAAAATGTTTTATTTAGTATCCTATACAATATTTTCCACACAGCTGGTGATTTGGTTTGGGGGCAATTTTTATTCCCTTACCCAGCCAGACCGTTTGGGAATATAAAAAAAATTGTGCCGCGCAACACTGAAAAAAATCACACATATCTAGAAAAGCCGTATGAACACATTTAAATATGAATTAAAGTAGTACTGAATCTCTGAATCCAAAAAAAAAAATGTTTCAAAATTTCAATATTTTTTTAGTACTTCAATTTTTGATAAACATTTTTTTTAATATTTTTTTTATACATCGTAGTGAGATGCACATTCAGTATTTTTTTCAAATTTTCAAAGCTTCTGAGGATGGCGTGAAATAAACGAAAAAGTACGTTTTTCACTGTAGATTCTACGTCAAACCACTAAGGGTTCAAAAAAAACACCAAAATTTCTTATTTAATATCCGACACAATATTTGCCATACAGTGATTTGGTTTGGGGGCACTTTTTACTCCCTTGCACGACCAGGCCCTATGACTATCCGTTTTCTTGTGATGAATTAACAAAAATTGAATAAACAAAAATAATTGATCTCTAGCAAGAAGTATATTTTCAGTACTTCATGTGTCAATTGATTCTCCTGGCCTAAACAGACGACACGATTGTGTAAATACACACATATCATCTAATTAGCACTTTTGTGATAAAAAAGCAGACTCTCCGTGTGGCTAACTAGCTTGTGGGGATTTTTTTTTCGTGGTAGCTTTAGCAGCTACTATACAGGAAAAAGCACGTTCATAGTGCAGCGAAAGGGTAGTCTATCGCTGGAAAAGGAACACCACGGGAGCCCTGTATGTAGATCGTGGCCGGCCAGTGTTTGGAGAAAACATCACGCGCGGTAAACCGATTGTGAACCACCGAAGAAAACTCCGCTGCAAAATAAGTCGATTTTGGTACGGGTACGACTCGCGGGTTTTTTTTTGCAAGCCTTTCGCCGCCGCCATACTTTTGCTATTCAGCTGATGGGCCATATGAAATAGGTACAATACGGTCACGAGCAGGAGGAGGAGGGAGTGAGATAGAAAGCGAGCGAGCGCGCATTAGTTTCTCGAAGCAACGCGGCGGAACCGTTCCATCGGGGCGACGGCGGTTTGTGGTATTGTGGAGTGGTATCGGTTATCATCGAACGGTGTGTGGCGTACAATGCTGCGCCTCGGTTGAGCTTTTGTAGTGTGTCTGGACGGCCAGAGGCCTTCGGTTTTCGCGTGCTTTTCTTCGGTGGCTTCCCGTTTTTCCCGATTCTCTCGGCTGCCAGGTTAGGTTAGGTGCCCCCGACCGACCTGGGCGTTTGTTGTTGTCTTGTGTGGTGTTGTGTTGCCTCACTCACGTGTTTCTGCTATATTGGCGTGTCTTTGTTGTACTGCTCCTGTTGTTTTCCGTGGTGTTCTGTCAATGTTCACAATTAAATTTAGCGGATTGTCGCGCGTTTTCAATGCTTGGACCTGGGTTCGCTTTTGTGTCGCAGGACAATCGCTGGTGAAATCGCGAGTTCGGTGGTACGCTCGATATTCCGTGCGCGGCTGAAAGTGGTAGTTGTGGTGAAGGTGTTGGCTGGTGGTACAAGTGCCTCCAAGAGTGATGTTCCCTTGTGTGAAACTGTGTCATTTCAAGATATCGAGTGATAAGAACAACAGCTCGCACTGTTTCAAGTGATGCCCTGCTTTTCTCTCCAACAGCTATGTGTGTTAGTATTTGATTGAAGTTGGCTGAAAAGTGGTACTACTATACGGAATCTTCGCGCGCACCAGTGCTATTGCTGGGCCCATTTTCCCCTGCTGTTCAAGTGGATTATGAACAGTGTGTCCGGCGCTCGGTTCTTCAGAATGTGGACCACGGCAGTGCTGAACGCGATCACCAATCGGGCCAATTCGGCCTCCAAAAACCTTTCGGTGCGCTACTCCTCGATCCCCAACAATGACGGTGGTCCCTCGTCGGCTTCGGCAAGCAATCTCAGCAAGATTATGGGAGGTTCCGGCATTATTCTACCGCTGGACGTCGAGGAAACGGTAACTTGTTTCTGCAGGTTAGTCAGCACAACAAAAACAATTTCCACGATTTTCCCTCATTAATGTGAACGGGTATAATTTCGAGCGACCCAAAAAAACAGGATGGGAGGGAGAGCGCGCAAAGAAGAAAAAAAAAGAAACGGTTACAGTCTCATTACCCGACGGTGGTTGCGATGGTGATTCCTAGGCTGTGTGAAGCCGATGATTTAATGAATTAAACAGACCTCGCTTTATCTCCTCCTGTGGTGAGCCGTAAAAAATCAAACACATCACCAACAAAGAAAAAAAAACTTGCCACCGAACAGTCAGAGATGTATTATGGTTTGTTTTCTACATTTTCATAACAATGAATCCGTCAGCTTTCGGCATTGATCGTAGCCGCAAGCAACAATTGCGCGATAATGAAGTTTCGTGTGTTTTCACTCTGCAGTTGGCGGTTTGGTTGGTTGGTTGGTTGGTTGGTTGGCTGAGACTCTTATCCAATTGCGGTGGAGGATACACAATACTTCGTGAGCTGCCGCGGAACAGAAGAAAACGATACTTTAAATTGGTACCGTTAGTGATACATATAGGAATTGTAGGGCTGTTGTGCTTTGGTCAGGTGTGTATGGATGTGTAGGTTTATTTTTTTTTCTTTGCCTCTGAACTGACAGTCCCCGGGGTACATTTTAGTGCAAGGGAAAAACCTTGTTAAGTAAAGGTCGCTCAGAGGAGAGATCCGCTTTGGTTGGCTTTTTCGCTGCTGTTGTTGTTGTCTTCAGATGGATGAGCTGAGGGTTTCACTTTGACTTCAGTCGAGACGGCGGTGGCTAAATCTGTAAGAGCTGACGCGGAAATGGAAACTTTCGCTCTGTGTTTATGTTCTTTTTTTCTTGGGGCTAAAGGCCTTTTTTGCACTGAGTATCTCGGAAATTAGTAATTTACGGCGACACGATTTTCGTTGGAGGAAGATGAATGATTGTTGTCGGCTTTGTGGGGGGAATTAAAAGGGTGTTATTTGATAATAAGCTATGCAATTGACGAATTCCAACTCGTCTTAAGAGTTGGCAGTATCATCTCAGATAGCGATGAAACGTTGTGAGTGTAAAGACATGGGCCATTTAAGCAACTTTGCATATTTGAAATCTTCAATAAAGAATTAGACTACTTTTTGAAAAGGGCCAAACATTTTTTCTTCATTGTTATACAATTTTATAACTCAAAAACTATGATATCTACAAAGTTCTGGTCAAAGGATGAAATGTAGCATACAGGTCGGACTCGATTATCCGTAATGTAATTTTTTTTTTTCACATTATCGAAATTTCCGAATAATAGAATCATAAGAAAATTTGAAAGAAAATCTCTCGGTAAACGTGAAATAACTATGATTTGCACTGATTTATTTGTAAATTGCAGTATCGTATCCAGAAATTGACTAGCGCCCCCTGGGGGAGGGGTAATGCTTTGAAAATCGAAAAAATCAGCTTATTGACCAAAATACTATTCAAATAGTCAAGTCCAACTACAAGCAAAAGCTTATGCGTGAGCTTCTTGGATGCCAAGGAGAGTTCGATGACATGATTAAGCGAATCAAGATTAGGGATGCTATGTTTTGGATAGCCTGGCTTGGGATGAGGTACCGGCTGATGTTAATGTCAACTTAAGCGTCGTGTACAAATAACGTAACGCGTAAAGGTGTGAAGGGGGGGGGGTGGTCGAGGTTGCGTTACGAAAAAAAAAATGGAGATGACAGTACATCTCGACATTCCATGCAATTTGAAAACATTATTTTGTATTCTTTGCAACAATCTCAACACCTCTACTCCAACTTTTCCTTTTCCTTACTACATACATGTTTATTCGAATGATCATATACATATGATACACTGTGGATAACCGGATTTAAACATCCTAAACGGATTCTGCTCATCTTAGCTACATCCATGTGTCATTAAATTATCATATTAGGTATGTTTAAATATTAAATCAATGTATTCATAAAAATTTGGAATTTTCAATGTATATAAATCTACTGCGGATAATCGAACTAGTTGTATGGAACAATCCCTATTCCAACCCCTTCCTCTACCTAGCTACATTCAATTTTGTTCAAATAAACATATTTATAAAGTATATTAACAAATTATTCGAAATTTCTGATGAAAAAGAATCAAAACTAAAATACTCCGGATAATCGAGTCCCCGGATAATAGGGTCTGACCTGTATTAAGAAAAAATACATGTTGGCTGATTATCACTATGTGTTTTTCTCTTTTTTTTTTACAAAAAATACAAGGTTACAAGGTGTAGTCAGAAACACAAGACATCTGAGTGCAGGTCAACTGTATTGAAATGTGTTAATGTGTTTGAAAATGAATAGAGAACGTAAAATGAATTTGGACGTCAACCATGCCGCATTTAGTTCTGAATGTTGAGTATACAAAAGATTTTATGAATTTAAAAAAGGCAGCTTACATTTCAATAAATAGCAACTATGTTCAAGAAGAATTGTGAATCAATTTCATGTCCTGTATTTAAATATTGCGGGGCTGTCAATAAATTACGTAGCATTACGTCAGATTGTTGAGGAAAAGCGTCCACTTTTAGTTTCATTATCAGAAACACATATTGCTGAAATTGAATCATTTGATCAATATAGTATTCCGGGATATTATGTTGCTGCTTGTTTATCACATTCTAGACATACTGGCGGTGTTGCTATTTATGTCAAAGAATCAGTTCAATTCAATCTTCGCCTCAAAGAAGTTATTGATGGAAACTGGTTTTGGGCATTACAGTTGAATGTGGTATGAAAATGGGTAATTATGGTGTTTTGTATCATAGCCCCAGCTCAAGTGACCAGCGTTTTGTTCGAATTTTAGAAAACTAGCTCGAAATGTTGCTTGATTCTAGCAAAAAAATTAAAAGTTATCAATATTGTAGATAATTTCGTGGCAAACGACGATTTTGTTAAATTAAAGTGCTGGAGGAAATATTCGAAACATGCTGTTTCGAATCTTGTGACGAGAAGCCTGGATTTTCCATTCGAGGTCGATAATTTAGAAAAATCAGCAGCTGTTCTAACTATTATCTTGAAAACGTGTACAAAACGGCTAGTTACGCAAAAGTGAAACCGCATTGAACTTGGTGTTAGCAAAATGGAAAGAGATATTAGAATGTCAAGATACCATCATTACTGTTTTCTTGGATCTGAAACGCGCTTTCGAGACAATTTCTAGGCCCTTGTTGTTGAATACGAGTACTGCATATAAATGGTTTGGAAGTTGTTTGTATAACAGAACTCAACGAACTTTTTTTAATGATTCAATTTCCAGTCCCGTAGCGAATAATTTTGGAGTACCTCAGGGAAGTGTATTAGGGTCCCTTTTATTTATCATGTACATCAACGACATGCGACAAGTTTTACGATTTTGTGATATTGCGATTTTTGCAGATGATACTGTGTTATTCGTTGCAGCTAATGCTTTGAATCAAGTCGTTTTACATTTGAATGAAGATTTGCGTTATTTATGGAAGTTGAATATAAATAAAACTAAATTCATGGTAATCTCGCGAAATCGTTCTATTGAAAACGTCTCTATTGTAATTGATGATGAGACCATTGATCTCGTTCGGAGATTAAAAATCTTGGCGTGATTATTGATGATAAACTTCAACACTCACATTGACAATGTCATAAAGAAAATTGCCAAGAAGTATGGAATGTTATGCCGAATGAAAAACGATTTCACTATGTGCAGCAAAATACAGCTATACAAATCAATCATCTCTCCTCATTAAGACTTTTGTTCTTCCATATTATTTTTAACCAATGATACACAAATATCGAGATTACAGAGTTTGCAGAATAAAATAATGCGGTTGATTCTAAAATGTAATAGATTCTCTTCCTCATCTTTGATGCTGGACGCTCTAAAATGGTTATCCGTGAAGTTTTTTGAACGGATTATATTATGTAGACTATTTAAATTTTTAAAAGTATCTTTTTTTTAATTTGTTTTGATTTCTATTATGTTTGGCATGATCTGGTGAAGATGAACAATTTTTATTTTTATTTTGTTGTTGTTGAAAAAATAAAATAAAATAAAATAAAAATAGTCTACAAAAGTTTGAGAGTCGCGCGCTTGCCACAGATATAAAGGATATCAAATTGAAAGATTTTTAAGTGCTGGTCTAGGAATTTTTCGACACTGCAATATACAAATAAATCAGTGCAAATCATGGTTATTTTACGTTTACCGAAAGATTTTCTTTTAAATTTTCTTATGATTCGATTATCAGGAAAATGAAATCAACATTCCGGATAATCGAATCCGACTTGTATTTGAAAAAGTTATTGAAAATTATAAGCAAATTCCTAAAATTTCATGAGCACGACATATAACACAACAAACATATTAAAAAGGCCTATTTACTATAACAAAAACAATAAATTAGACTTTTTTTTAAACATCCCGAGAATTGCTGCATTTAGAATTAGATTTATAACGAGCTTTTTTGTTTCAAATGACATCAGGATTTATAATTTGTAGCTAAAATTGATTGTTAACATACTAAAATCCCATGTTTCCAAAAATCATAAAAATTCAATGTTCCACAAAGTTTGTCAAGAGTAGTTTTACCATCCTGATCCATTTTTTAAATTTTTTACTGACTTCTATATTATATGAAAAATAAAAAATAAAAAATACGTATTTTGGGTATTGCAAAATGATTTTTTTTACTTAAATAAAAAAAGAATACTATTTTTTTCTCAGTGCATATTTTTTTCACGTTTAAACATCAATACTCTGTAACTCTTTCTAAGACACTATTTCGGTACGACTCATAGTTTTTAAGATATAAATTATCGAATATTTCTTTTACTAAAATCGATACGCCCTATTGAAAAGCTACGCTTTAGTAAAAAAAATCCCAATTGCTGTGAAAAACTTATAGTTCCTTCAGCCCAAACGGAATAAAAACTTTCATTCGAATCAAAAATTAATGTTTAAAATGTTTACATCATAGAATTAAGGAAACATGTTAATATATTCTAGTAAAAATATAGTTAGGAGTTTGGCTCCTTTAAACCTATGTAACTGAGCCTGTAAAAATAAATGAATTAATAAAAAAAATACATGTTTCTAAAATTTGTGTTTTTAGGACGATTTTATTTGGAATGACTCATTATAGATTCTCCTAAAATTGCTGTGAACTTTGTCGATCTTTTCCAGGTGATAATTTTATGGAATTATGTACCGTGAACTACGTTTGTAATGGTTCTGTTATATTATGGTAGATTTCTTCAATCAAGAAACAGCCACTGACCTCCCGAGAAATGCAAGTAACGCACCTGTGGAATAATTTTTGACGTAGGACAACGTCTTTCATCATAGAAAGCATATTTAGTTTCTATAAAATTGATTCAGCGCCAATAACTTTTATTTTGCAGCGAACGGATTTAGATGATTTGCATACCAATCGAATCGAAAATTCCCTAAGATTTGTTAACTCTCCTGTACTCGCGCGAAATATCGTATCACGAAAACTCACAGACTGTGTGTGTCTTTGTGATATAGCTATTGTATATTTTTAGGCGTTATTGATATTTATTTCAAGAATAAGATATAATTGAATGAAAAAACTAAAAAAAATATTTTTTTTCTTCAGCTTCATTTAGTTTTAATTGTTATTTAATTCAGCCTCCTCATTGATTCTCGGTCTGTAAGACCGTATGCGCGAGTATAGGAGGGTCAACTATGTTATACATTACGATTCCCTAATCCGTAATCTCAGCGAACGATCAACAACGAATGAACCTATCAGCGAACGATCAACAACCCTCTGGAGGCTCGATAGTGTGTCATGTTACGAATGTAATCGCGGTTTGATTTTGTTTGTAACGTCAAATACAAGGTGGAACTCGATTAAATGATACATATACAGTCAACCCTCTTATAACGCGGTGAGTGCGTACCGCGTTATATGGAAATCGCGCTATAAGAAACGCAGAATGAGTACAAATCACATAATTCGTACCGCGTAGTATGGAGACCAATAAGAGATCATAAAAGGAAATTATAAAAAAATAAAATAACAAGTGGAAGGGTCTGAGCCTAGGGGCACGAACGGAAGTTTGACGTGGGACTGTAATGGTTCAGAACTTTTTTTTTTAATGTAATTCTCTTCATTCTTTAGAAATCTGTAAGTTTAATTCTTTTGAAACTCTAAATAGTAGCCCTGAAAAGGACCGTTTGTTTCATGTACTCATAACCATCAAACGGTTCGTAACGGTTTGTACTCATAATCGGAAGCAGTAGCTTTTTCGGTGGAATAATGTTCGTTTGCAGACTATCACAATCAAGTCGTAATGGTCGCTCAATCTATCATAGAAGTAATTGAGTCATTGAGAATTGAGTATGAGTTATGAAGATTAATATTTCTTTTCGTTTCATTTTTGTGATGCGATGTAATGCCGATCTCAATAGGTTCTCGCCCCAGAAGACACTCGCTTATGATGTTCGTCACCCCGTCATATACAGAAGTCATTCCCTAACTGGACTATCTTCAACTGGACTTATCTATAACAGGACGTACGTTAATTGGGATGCAAAGCAGTTATGTATCAATAATAGATGTTACCTTGAATTCGATGTACTGCTCTTGCTGTTTTGTAGTCCAGTTAGCGAGTAAAATTCGATAAATGTATTGGTTTTGCGACCCAATTAACGAACCTCTTTTATTTGTTCAATTGTACACTTGTTTTTTTTTATTTCCACTGTTGACGTCTCAGGCGAAAAATTTGCTGGATGAATTTGCTGTCTAATGGTATATCTTATAACATATATCGTAAGAACGATTCTGCGTAATATGCATTCGAAAACTCTTAATAAACGTTACATTTTTCGTAGAGTGATCCGCCTATATAGAAATCAAAGACGTAGTTCTACGTCAAAACTAAACTAAACATTTTGGGTTGGGGAAAAAGTATTCCATTATTTTTGGGTGAAATTCAGAACTATTTTTAATATGCTTCGTATTGTCCGATTTGGGTCAAATACACCGTTTTGTTGGAAAATTTGTTGCCATTCTAAAGGTAGCGTTTTTTTTATTCTGTATTATAGTGACTTTCAACACTTTTGGCTGGTTCGTCACTAAAAGGTAACTTCATAATGTCTCTATCATAGAGGTCTTGTTCCTTATTAGCGAAACAATATAGCGATAGATTTTTACAATCTTCTCTTGATCCCAATTTCTTATCACTCTGGAAATTTTCCATTGCGAGAAAAAAGTGATACTCGTTTGGTGCCAGGTCCGAACTATATGGTGGATGCACTAAAACATCCCAATCAAGCTTTCGGAATTGTGTGGTCTTTTTTTTTCAATTATAGTGACTTTCAACACATTTCGGCTAATTCGTCACTTTTACTTCCATTTTTGGAAGAATGTCGGGAGTGAGAATTGATCTCGTGATCTCTGCGTGAGAGGTATGGATGTTACCAATTACGTCAGATCGCCTCCACATTGTGTGGCCTTGCGTTGTCCTGATGGAACACAACACCTCTTCTGTTGGCCAATTCCGAACGTTTCTGGTCAATCGCTAGTTTCAAACGGTCCATTTGTTGACAGTAGAGATCATAATTTAGTACATTACACAGAAAAAAAAATATTGAAAAAAATTTAAACAAAAATTGAAAAAAAAAATAATTTTTTTTAAAAATAGATTAAATTGCACGTATTTTACTGTTGCAATATTGACACCATAAACATCAAACACAATTTCATCGGCCTGGCTTGCATTTTCGCATTTATGAAATAAACAAATGTGAAATAAACCGAATTTTCTCATTGTTGGCCTCCATTGTTTACACCGTGTAACTCACAACTGAATGGAACAAACAAAACACAACAATTTTTTTTAGTGTGAAATGTCACCTTTACAACGGGCCTGAACTTGAAATTGTATGATCGATATTACGCGGGATATTGATCACTAAAGCCAGCCAACGAGAAAATGATGGATAACTTTTTCCCCAACCTAATATAAACATATCCAGTTAAAATCATGCATTGGGTGCACGAAAAAAGCTGATGGGACGTTGTTGAACAGAAACCGCGCTATAAGAGTACCGCGTTATAGGAGGGCTGTCGCGATTTCAGCTCCGCGTTATATGGAAACCGCGTTCTGAGAGTTCCGCGTTATAGGAGGGTTGACTGTACAGATTCACGCTTGTGGAGAGCGTTTGTGTATTCGTGTATCCGACGTCTCATTATGCCAAGGTAATACTCTTTATTGACATTGACCTTTCTTCCGGAGTCCGAAAGGGTTGTCCACGAATATCGAAGAAATCAGTCAGCATTAGCTTCACTTTTGATCGACTATGACGTGAGTTTTTTCAGTTTCGACTCGTTTGCAGCGGACCATGCGGATTTATAGCGGATGATTGTTAACTCGTTTGTATGTTATACTTTTACACACATGTCTCGACGCCAGTTGGATGAACGGTGGATCAGAATTTGATCGTTGAGTAATTCCAAATGAAATCGACAAATGACAAAACATGAGTATTTTTGATTCGAATGAAAGTGTGTATTCCGTTTGGGTTAGAGGAAATATTAGTTTTCCACAGCAATTGGGAATTTATTGACTCAAGCGTAACATTTGAAAAGGGCGTATCGATTTGAGTAAGAGAAATCTTTGATAATTTATATCTCAAAAACTATGAGTCGTACCGGAATAGTGTCTTAGAAAGAGTTATAGAGTATTGATGGTTGAATATGAAAAAAATGTACACTGAGAAAAAAAATAGTACTTTTTTTATTTACAAAATAAAAATTCAATTTGCAATATCAAAAATACATTTTATTTCTTAATTTTTTCATACAAAATAGAAGTCATGCAGAAAATTTAAAAAATGGGCCCAAGATGGTAAAACTATTTTTGACGGACTTTGTGGAACATCGAAATTTTATGAATTTTCGACACTTCGAATTTTTGTATGTTAACAAACAAAAAAGTTTATTATCAATCTCCTTCTAAATGTAGCCATTCTCGAAATATTTAAAAAAATATTTCTAATTTATTGTCTTTTTTATAGTAAGTAATTCCTTTTAATATGTTTTTCGTGTTATACCGTCATGTTCATGAAATTTTATGAATTTGCTTATAATTTCCAACAACTTTTCCAAATACATCATTATGGTTCATTTTTTGACTCAAGCGTAACTTTTGAAAAGGCCGTATCGGTTTGAGTAAGAGAAATTTTTGATAATTTATATCTCAAAAAATATGAGTCGTACCGAAATAGTGTGTTAGAAAGAGTTAGAGAGTATTGTTGGCTTAATTTGAAAAAAAATATACACTGAGAAGAAAAATTAGTACTCCTATTTTATTTACAAAATAAAATTTTAATTTGCGATATTAAAAACTGTGTATTTTTTCTATTTTTTCAATTTTTTCATATAAAATAGAAGTCATGTAGAAAATTTCAAAAATGGGCCCAAGATGGTAAAACTATTTTTGACGAAATTTGTGGAGCCTCGAATCTTTAGGAATTTTTGAAACTTCGAATTTTCATATGTTAGCAATCATTCTTAGCCACAAATTATGAATTCTGATGTGATTTAAAACAAAAAAGGTAATTATCAATCTCCTTCGAAATGCAACCATTCACGAGATATTTAGAAACATATTTCTAATTTATAAAATCTAATAAAATCATAAAATCTCATGAACATGATGGTATAACAAGACAAACATATTTAAAGGGCCTATTTACTATTAAAAAGACAATAATTTACAAATATTTTTTAAATATCTCGAGAATGGCTACATTTAGAAGGAGATTGATAATAACCTTTTTTGTTTTAAATAATATCAGGATTCATAATTTGTGATTAAAAATGACTGCTAACATACAAAAACTCGAAGTTTCGAAAATTCCTAAAAATTCGATGTTCCACAAAGTTTGTCAAAAATAGTTTTACCATCTTAGGCCCATTTTTGAAATTTTCTACGTGACTTCTATTTTATATGAAAAAATTGAAAAAAAAAATATAAAAAAAATACATATTTTTTGATATCGCAAATTAAAATTTTATTTTGTAAATAAAAAAAGAGTACTAATTTTTCTTCTCAGTGTATATTTTTTTCGAATTAAGCCAACAATACTCTATAACTCTTTCTAACACGCTATTTCGGTACGACTCATATTTTTTGAGATATAAATTATCAAAGATTTCTCTTACTCAAATCGATACGCCCTTTTCAAAAGTTACGCTTGAGTCAAAAAATGAACCATGATGATGTATTTGGAAAAGTTGTTGGAAATTATAAACAAATTCATAAAATTTCATGAACATGAAGGTATAACACGAAAAACATATTAAAAGGAATTATTTACTATAAAAAAGACAATAAATTAGAAATATTTTTTTAAATATTTCGAGAATGGCTACATTTAGAAGGAGATTGATAATAATCTTTTTTGTTTTAAATCATATCAGGATTCATAATTTGTGGCTAAAAATGATTGTTAACATACATAAATTCGAAGTTTCGAAAATTCCAAAAAATTCGATGTTCCACAAAGTTCTTCGAAAATAGTTTTACCATCTTGGCCCCATTTTTTAAATTTTCTGCATGACTTCTATTTTGTATGAAAAAATTTAAAAAAATTAAAAAATATGTATTTTGGATATTGCAAATTTAATTTTTATTTTGTAAATAAAAAAAAGAGTACTATTTTTTTTCTCAGTGTACATTTTTTTCATATTCAACCATCAATACTCTATAACTCTTTCTAAGACACTATTTCCGTACGACTCATAGTTTTTGAGATATAAATTATCAAAGATTTTTCTTACTCAAATCGATACGCCCTTTTCAAAAGTTACGCTTGAGTCAAAAAATTCCCAATTGCTGTGAAAAACTCATATTTCCTCCAACCCAAACGGAATACACACTTTCATTGGAATCAAAAATACAAGTTTTTAAAATCTGCATTTTTAGGACGATTTCATTTGGAATTGCTGCGTTGAAACATGTCTCCAGGCACTTAATTGCGAGCTTGGCGGATTCGGATTTACCTCCTTCGGCAGAAGGATTAACCTTCTTGGCGACCAATTAAACAGTTCGGATTGCGCTTGAAGTAATCCTTCACCTTCCTTGCCTTCAAGGGATCGGTCGTTTTCGTTTTTCTTTCGCTGCCGTCTCGCCGCTTAGTTGTCTGAGTCTCATTGAACGATTCTACCACTTGTCGAATGGTTGATTTCCAACAGTTTCGCAATCCACCTGTGGGACTGGTCTGTATTTTCCAGGACCGTATTATTTTGTCGAAGCACTTCTTGCTTGGAAGCCATCTCGATAACCACAGGATCTATTCGATTTTTTTGCGTGAGCGTTTAAGTTGAAGGACCCTGTAGTTTTACCCAACATTTCATCAATTTTTATCAATGCAATAACACAAGAGAAAGTGTTGCATTTTTTCGAGTACAAACTTTATATACGATTTTTTCCTGACTAGCATATAAAACTTTCCTGAATAACGAAAAAAGTTTTACGTCTTTTCTTCGAAACGTCCGTATGGAGAAAAAGTCTTGTTGATTAAATTTTATTGAAGATGAAATCCCATGGTGATGAACAAATTGGGTGTATTTCAAAAATAGGGTCGGTGTAGCGGATTGACGATTCTACGAGGAATCGTAAGTTCGGGAAGATTTCGAAGAATGTCTGACTGCAACTCAACTGCATGAGCGCATTCTTATATGCCTAACAAAGTGGCACTTTCTCATAAAAATATTGATCTCAACTTGTTGAAAAGGACCTAGCAGAAATATGAAGTGTGCGCCCACACGAAATCCACCAAGAAGCCGTACTGAAGAGTCTACACATCACACACCACCACTCACACACAAAACAAGCCGATGATTTATGGTGCTTCCGGCTTTCCCTTTCTCCTCCGTTTGCCTGCAGTATGCAAATAAATGTGTGTGCACGCTTCGTTCCAGTAGTGATAAGAGACAATTAGCTCGCGTGAGTGGTTCGATGTTGCGAGTTGTGATAAAATGTGTTGTCCTGTCATGGCACCAACCACTACAATGCACAGGAACGTTGTAATAATGATCGCCCAGTCATTTTGGGAATCTTCAATTATAACATAAATTTCCGCGTTCAAAGCGATAAGAAAATATCGTACCTAATAATGAGGTCACGTGATCAGTTGAGCTCGGTGAAAGGATACTCGTGTCGCTCATGTTTTACCTACTTTTTTCAAATGAATGAAAACTTCTTTGTGTCACTTTGTGGTTAAAGTCATAACAATGTAGAAACAGTCCAAACAGAGGAATCCTTTACTGCTTTTTTCAGTTCTTCACTTTTCGTCACTTCAGGGTCTTCTGTCATGTGAAGCGGCAAATGACGACAGCAATACTATTGGAAGTTTGTCAAAGCAGTTCTGAATGCAAATTCAATTCGAGTCTTGTTGTCGACACGTTTCGATGGGAATGTCAAAAACGTCATTTTAATCCAAGTTGATTGTGAGATTATGTTGGTCGGTATTTTACATACATTTCACTACACTTTATTTCAACTTGCACTCCAGAAAGTATCGAAAGCATCAAACGTTGAAGAATTGAACAGAATTTTTCAATCAACAGCCAATGTGCAACATTACTGTGTTTTTCATTGAAGTTCGACGAAAATCGGACCCACTTCGGCAATAAAAACGAAGCAAACAACCGTAAAACGGTACTCTATAATTCTGCCGGAAATGATTGCTTCCTTCTTTTTCTCGCGTCCCGCATAGAAATTTTGGGGGGAAGAGGAAATAATTGCACTCGTGCAATTTCCAAAACACTTGCTTGCTTGCCATGTTACTACCAGACAAACTATCATCTATCCGGGGTTTGTAGGAGAGCGCTGCGCGATCGTAAAAATGGCAGAACGCACGGTTGGGAAGAGGGAGCCGACGGAGGAAGATATATGGCTGGCTAATTTGTTGCTAATGAGACTTTGGCAGTTTCCTTCTTATGAGAAAATAAAATTGCCTCAGATCGGGAATCCCAGTGGGTTATCGATGGGGGAGAAATGTTATCCATTTATATATTGAAGCTGAATTTTATTTATTTGCTTTTGGGGGGGTAGTGGTGAACAAATTGCACTCATTTATACTTGTTTTTCTCCGTGTTCTCTATTTTCTTCAGAATGTTCGTTCGTCTATGTCATCACTAACTCTTTCTTGTTTCTTTTTTTTTTCTCTACAGGTAAGCGCATCATCCCCTCTCAATCACTTATAGCGATGAACAAATTTTGAGAAGTGAAATATAGACTCACTGGATGGCAAAGGTTTTTTGATAAATGGGGATCAACAAGTTGCAGGTTTACGGTTAGAAGTGCTTTCATAGCGTGTTGTGTAATAATTTTGTGTATGTTGAATTTTTAATGTCGGACTATGTAGGGTAAATGATCTTGGTTTGTCCGATTTGGGGTGTTTTTACGCAACTAGTAAATGCAAATCGATTTTTCTTCATGAAAATCACACATAATCGATACGAGTTTGGGTTTGTAGAAAAGCCCCAAGTCTCTTGTTGCTAATACTACCATAAAGTGTTGAAATTATTCAATTTTTTATGTTCTTTAACGATTTTACTTAAAGAGGAATTATGATCATGGTTTGCCCAAAAAATGATCATGGTTTAGAAATCACCATTTTTGAATGAAAACATTCGAATTCACAAGTAGATGTTGCATTTATCATTGCTTGGGTTTACTGTCATCATATTGATCCATTCATAATTTAGGCTTTCTTCAAAATATTATCTTCTCTTGGGCATTTTAAAAGTGTTACCCTCAACAGACTCAACACAGAGAAACTTTATTTCTGCTATCCGCGAAGGACACAATAAACAAACTGCAGCGCGCCAAGCGGTTGCCATAGAAATCATGTGGACAAAATAACATCATTGAATTGGACAATTCATAATTAGAATTGAGTTCATCAAACTGCGTTAACTTAATGGTTTAGCTATGTAAATCTGATACAAATGGTGTGCAAGCATGATGCTTACAATATTTGTAGGTGTTATAATCCAGAAAAGGTCTGAATACGTGCGAAATAATCAACTGGTGATCGATAAAAAGTTAGCTCGAATGAGGGGCGCATTGACACAAATAGAAGGTGTATTTTATAATCCTAAAATATGTGATTCCATAAAAATATTCTATAAAACTACTGTAAATAATGGAAAAGACAATTTTATTTATATGTTTTGAAACATTCTAATACCTTATTTGACACAGGAGCGCTGAATTAGAGCATTCAAAAAAGTGGGAAAACCATGATCATATTTTCGACTGGACAAACCAAAATCATTTACCTTATTTCTAATTAAATTTTTTTTTAATCAGATTCGACGGTTAATAAACAATGATATTTTCTAACTCAAATAATTTGTTCTATCTTCTATGTTATCGTTCACCCCTTGGGGTTCGCTGTCTCAGTGCGATTTTTCAAACGCTAAATCCAACCTGACTCCAGGTTATTCTTCAAGTTAGAAGAACGCCCAAAACCTCAACTACGAAGGTCGTTCAAAAAATAAGTTTCAGTGTATCAGAAATCACGGACAAATAAAGTTAGGACAAAAAACAAGGTAATCTTCGTAATCTACGTTTTATTCTCTATTTTTCTACATAATCACCGTAACGTTCGAGGCATTTTTCATAGCGTGGCACGAGTATTTATATTCCGAGCGCGGCATGCGTAGCGTCCAACTTTTTGAAGTACGATGTAACTGCGTCACGAATTTCTTTAGTGTTATCGAATCGTTGTCCGCCGAACGCCTGTTTCATCACCGTACGAAAATGTTTTTTGTCCTAACTTTATTTTTCCGAGATTTCTGAGACACTGAAACTTATTTTTTGAACGACCCTAGTATTTAAGGTCCATAGAGTCCAATAATAAGTACCGATAACCGTCCAGATATAGCTGTAAAACATGATCCGTCAATTCAGAATACATAAGTTTGATAGATTAATTCAAAGCATGGCAATCCTCGTCATAGAACCATATCCGTTTGGAAATCGTGTTGATGTTTCCTCAACGTTATAGAAGAAATAAAAAGAATTGAAAAATACATCCCTGGGTAAGCATGTAAAAAGTGGCTCCAAACCACAAGTTAGACAAGCTTGGTTTCAGCGGAAATCTCTTGCATTGGTTGAACCCCTATTTCACCGGACGCTATCTCACGGTGAAAATTGGCGATAATCTCTCTGTTGAATTTTCGGCTAAATTTTTTTTTAAGTTTTCATAATTTTGTTTATTTCATAGTCTTTTTTTACATATATCGCATTCATTGTGAAAGAAAGTTATTCATTTAAACTTAACAAAAATTCCAACGCATTTACATCAACGTTGCTATTAATACTATTTATAAATTCAATGTAGGTTATTACTGTTTTCAAGAACTTTTTTCGTGTAGTATGTTCGGTATTAGCACTTTTATCACTTAGAATCTAAGTTACTGGGAGTAGTAGCTTTTTCTGTTCTACACATTGACAGGATGTCTAATTTGTTTGATAGAACGAATTATTGCACACAATTTTGTGTTGCATACAACATTCACGGGAATCAAGCTGAAAGAAAGAATGCATAATACATGATTTACCTTTGCATTCGCTCGCAGAACATACCTCTTTAATTCATTAAATTCTTTACTTGTTTTGCCATTTCCACTGTTGATATGTCTATAACATATATTGTAAGAACGATTCTGCGTAATATGCATTTGAAATCTCTTATTTTTTCGTTACATTTTTCGTAGAGTGATCCCCCTACATAGAAATCAAAGACGATGAAAATTTAAGCTGTACTGGGTCCCAAAACTTAAAAAAATGATCAATATTTCAAATAATCCCATAAAATGTATTTCACAATGCTCTAAAAATTCGTTTCTAAAATCACACATATTCATAAAACTCAACAAAAAAGCAAAAATGAGTCTCAAAATATACACAAAATTCAAAATAAAAAAAGGTCAAAAAATATAAAACATTTTTTTGTATCGCGTAATGTTCAAAGAATTCTGATATTCATATGTGTGAAACACATGATCACATTGAACCCTTTGCGGTTGGAATTAATTTTCCTTGGAAGAGATCCTCTTATCTTTCCGCGCCAATAATATTTTGTGTATAGTATCACCGTTACCTATTGTTCAAAGAAACTTGGTATACATTCGTAAAAAAATTCACTAGACATTAAATTTCGTTTAGAAAAAATGTAAACTATTACATCGTTGAAAAAATGTTCAGTAAGATTCCTTGATGCGGTGGCTGAGAGCAGACAAACGACCTCAAAAGGTTGAACAAGAATTGGAGCAATATTGGATAGAAAAAACAAATATTTTTCAGAATTCGGAAATATAAAAAAAAACAAAAAAACGTACTAAATAAGAAATTTCAAAATTAAAAAAAAATGTTTCCTCAAATTCTGAAAAAAAGAACACAGAAAAACACATTAAAATAAAAAAAATAAAATACCAGGTTGCGAATTTAGAAAAAATCAAGATTTCGAAAAATACAAAAATATATTGGGAATGCTATTTAATTCGTTCCGTTTTTTTGCATGGAAAACACCCAAAATACATTTATTTTAATAATAAAATGAATTAGTACATTATTCAAAGTATTTGCCATCGCTGGCCACTACTTTTTTCCATTTTCTAGTAATTCACGTATTCCATCACGAAAGAACCGTTGATCTTTTGAAGCCAAGAATTAATCTTTCCAATGTTTGAACCTGTTCGGAAGTGAAGCGTATTTCATTCAAAGCGTTCTGCTCCGATCGAAACAAATGGTAGTCGGAACGGCCAATGTCTGGACTATAAGACGAGTGAACCGGAATTTCCCATCCACTATTTTCCAAATAGTTTTTTAACTCGAACATGAGGCCGAGCATTGTCATGATGGAATATTATCGACGGGCGACGGATCGATAGTTGTCTGTAGAAGTATGCATTGATCGTTTAACCAGGTTTTCATAGTTGACCACATTTTTGGGATCTAAGCAAATACAGAGCATTACTTTTGCACCGCGCATATCCGGCTTCGACCGGTTGGCCGGGCTTTACACACGATCTTTTGCGTTTTGGATTGTCGTAGTGCATCCATTTTTCGTCCTAGGTAACGATTCGATGCAAAAAATCACTTCCTTTTGTGCCGTTCAAGCAACTTTTCGTACAAGAAAATCGTCGTTCGACATATTTCGCTTTCAATTCGAATAAAACATATTTTCCTTGCTTTTGAATGTATCCTGCGGCTTCGAGTTGTTTAGAAATTGCTTGTCGAATTACTCCCAATGATTCTGCAGACTGCGTTTGACATGCATCTTGATCGAATAGTACCTCTAATTCTTGGTCTTCAAACTTTTTCGGTTCTCTCGGTCTCTAGCACTAAAATCACCACTTTTCAATGACTCGAATAATTACCTACAAAAACTATCCGAGAGTCAGCATCATCTCGTGGAAACTGTACAAATTAGGTTCCACTCCCAATATAATACTATGAAAGGTCAGATCATTGGAAAATTTAAAAACCTATTTTTCGAGTTGATCATTTTAGAGTGTAAATTTAACATGAACATTCCAATCGCAAGAATTTACGCAAAAAAATCTTACGAGTAGAACTATATTTTAGGAGTCTTCTGAGCTTGAGCTTGAGTAGACTGTACACTTATGTGCACTCGTGGCCGAGTGGTTAGCGTCTCACATTATCATGCCGATGATTCGAGCTTTAAATAGTCAATAATGACGCCGGCCATTACAGTCATCAGGGGAAGGGGGAAGGAATATTAGTGTGATATTCGCCGCCCGAAGTCCAGAAGGATTATAGCGCCTCTATATCGTGACTCCCTAGCAATTATCAAGGAAGTAATAGTTGTTAGTGGGCGGAGGTAAGAATCAGGATTCAATGTGGTGAGTGATGTGATTAGGAGTTTATACATTTCTTTCTTTGCATAATAACCATGGATAACAACCATCTTCTCTGTTCTGGCTCTCAATAATTCTTAGGTTTTTTTTCGGACATGCTACTATAGAGGTCCGCCATTC
Source organism: Toxorhynchites rutilus septentrionalis (assembly GCF_029784135.1). NCBI lineage: Eukaryota > Metazoa > Arthropoda > Insecta > Diptera > Culicidae > Toxorhynchites > Toxorhynchites rutilus. Next base: position 103,763,940 of record NC_073745.1, read on the forward strand.
GCAGGCGGAGTTAGAACAATATTTTTTGAGAGTCTCTATACAAAAATCAGAAGCTATAAGAAATAGAAAGTTGACGTCTTTGACAAAAGTCGATTTTTTAATATTATCTAAAATTTTGCTGATTACACGATATCGCTCTATTGAGCTCCAACAAAATAAGGATAAATATAAACAATTTCCTACGTTTCATTCTCTGTCCAAAATTTTATAGGTCTTATAGTTTTTGAGTAAGATTTTTTTTGTAAAAGTTTAATGAAAAAAATATAGGCCCTTTCCAAAAAGTCCAAAAAGTTTTTTTTTGTAAATATCAAGTATGCAATGTTTTGACATCCACAAAGCTTCACCGCAATCTGAAATGGTGCTACCAACTCCTAAGACGAGTTGGCATGAAGTTCGTCAACAGCAAAGCTTCATTAGAGGCAATTTAATTTTTTTTTAAATTTACTCAGCCTTAACATATGTACGTTAGACTGCTCGCTAGCTAGAGCAAAACTGGAGAAGAAATCGCCAGCTTTTATTTTTGTACACCTTTATGGATTGTGCCCTCCGCTATGTTACTTATTTTTTATGGCACATTTCAGGATGAATCTTGTCAAAATAGACCAATCAAAACGTGGGATTTTCGCGTAGATCACGCTTGGCATTTTTTGATTTTTTCTATGATATTCACATAAATATATAATTTTCTTCATTGGTGCTACTAAATTTTTCCAATCGGTTGATGCAAACATCTCTGCGCCCTTTAAAAAAATGGTCGAGTTATAAGCGTCTAAAATTTATCATTCTTTTGTTATATGTTCACTTTTTAGATTTTTCATATCCTATACCTTTCTGTTATACTTAGTCCTATGTTAGAGCAACCATCAGCAAAGATTTCAATTTTGTTCGCTTTCCGCTATCATTTGAGGTGAAATTTAAAACTGCTGTGAGTATGTAGAAAAATATTTTCAAAAATAATTACATTCTAAAATTGTTTTTCAAATGCCAAAGTTGTGTTGCTCCTACTAAGTATCCGCCTCATTGCCTTCTGATCATAATGGATTTCTCTAGGCTATAACAGACAATTACCGGTAAGCGCTCAATTTCCATATTTTCATAACTTTACTAATTGAAATAGTTTCGCAAAGTCAGGCCCAACAGTAAACCGCGACATCATTATTTCCTTTTTTTATTTTGATAATAATTGAACCAAAGATACACAGTGGGCTGGCTCAACACGGATATGATAAAAATATAATGAACTTACCCAATTTGTATGGGCTTAAAACATTCAACATCATCATATTCTCGTGGTGCGTCTGTTTTGACACCTCCAAATATTTTTGTTTGCTGTAGTGTTTCCATCAATGAACCCACCGTGTGATTTCCCGAAGATCCGCAACGATGGCAACGCGTCTCCCAGGCACACGATAGCGACAACGACCACCAAGCCTGTACTTTGCCTTAATTAATTTTTTATCACAATCTCACCAAACGTGAATGAGGAAGTGAAAAACGTTTTCACTCTCGCCTGCCTTCTCCGCACTTCCGAGGCGCCATTGTTTTCATTTCGGTATTCTGTACAGCACCCCAGTATCTCTATTTTCCTTCGATATAACCTACCACACTACCCCCGGAACGTCGCCGCCCACTTCTGGCTTTTCCCCTTCAATTCTAACTTCGCGGAAAGATTTGTTTGTTGGGTGGTTGGGAGGGTGAAAAAGCTACTTTCGTATTTGGGCCACGCAATAATAATTACAGTCGTCGTCAGGATATCTTGAGTAGTAATTTTTGTCCAAGTATAACAATGGGTGTTTCCCTCTTACCGCTTCCGCGCGTACTCTATTCTCTCCTCGTTTGCGTCTTTCATAAGTCAAATAATTATCAAATCGTTTCGTTGCGTACCATTTAATATCAACACTGACGCTGGGGCAGTCTCGAAACTAAACAGCAGCAAGGAAAAAAACATATTTGGATGAAAATTAAGATCAACTCAGTGAAATATGCGCTGTCCAATCTATCCGAGACTGAGGCGAAACGGTGGAGCCCAGTGGAGCGGACAAAATGTGGGATTCCCGCCGATGGCAATAATATTTCTGATCTCTGCTGCCATACACAGGGCACAAAACACGCCCCTTCCGCCCCTACTCCCCCTCTCTACCAACATAACATGATCGGTTGGAAGACAGGCAGCGCAGGGCGGACGAGATAAATTTAATTAAATCAATTGATGTGCGAAATCGGCCCCAGAAGACCAGCGGCGATTCCGAGTAGTAGAGCGAGACAGCAAGAGGAGTCCATCCTAGTAGAGGAGGAGATTTGGTGTGGTCTTGGGCGGTGTGTAAAAACTTCTACTTTGTGTAATAGTTTGGGAAATAAATGAGAAGGTTTACCTCTCCCTCCAATCATCGGATGGTTCGATTTAATTTATTGGGTGTGCTCCGAAAGTCGATAAGTGTAATGGAAAACTTTTGATCCGGATCTGTATTTGGTATTCTGTTGCCTGTGCGATGGAGCAACATATTGCTGTGCAATCGACCGAAAGTATCTGTTTCTATTTTCCCATCAATGGCGTTGTTTTGGAAGAGTATTTCGGAAATTAAATAACTACATGTTTATTATTAGTATAGTATAGAACTATAGTAATGGAATGTTTGGATACAAAAAATACATCAGTTGACAAACTCATGTGACAAAAGTGCAGCTAGCGGTTTGACTTTGATATTTTTGATGTCGATATTTCTGAAATAAAACACAATAAACCGTACAAATGTTCAATTTTTTTTTCAAACCGTGCGTTGCAGTCTGTTTTAACCGTTTGAGTGCGGAGCAAATTTTGTGAGCACGTGCCAAAAATGCGGATATGTTTGAGTATATTCATATGGACTGATGGTTTGGTGCAAATATCTATTGAAAATCGATTGAAAAATGGATGAGCATTAAGCGATTGAATCTAGATTATTTCAATTTGCATCCCCAATATGTTCCAGAAAGACGAAATCCTACATTAAAAGGTGTCAAGTCAAAAACGAAACTTAAAACAAGGGGAGCTAGTTTACATGGTTAATACTAAATAGAACAAAATGACCGGTTGTATCATTTGTTCGCAAAATTTTGTATTGATTTTTTTAAATATTTTTTTATCAAGTTATGACTTTTTCAGTCCCCATTTTTCTGATATACATATGTGGTATTCCTATATATACCAACCGGTCAAAATGACCGATTGTGATTTTTAATGTTGAATACCAAAACTTTTAATGTTTAATGTTTCTAATACCAAAACTGCTTAGAAACTACGCCAATCTGTCACTACTGTGTCAGCCAATCAAAGTTTCCGGAACATTGTATTTTGAAATACGCCCATACCTCGCTATACGGCTGCTCTTTATACGGCATTTCGCTATAACAGTCCTCTTCAATCTAGGCACATTTTCGATTTACGGCCTAAAATGTTTCGTCATAATGGCAAATAAAACATTCGAGGATTGGTTCAAACATCACTTTCGTACAGAAGTGAAAAAATATTTGCAAGACAATAGCTTAAGCGACATACAAATTAGGTATTGTAACATAATACACTGTTTGAAGATTATTGTTGGTTTTATGTATGTATGTTGTATGTATTGTATGTTTTTTTGTTTATGTTATACATGTTATTTTGATTTGAATTAATTTAATTTTTGATTAAAATGAAATAAAAATAAAAAGATAAAATGCATTTTGAATGATAAACCATGTTACATATTTAACAAATTTGGAACCGATCTGATTAAATGTTTATGAATTTGTATTATAATAATTGATTCTTTATACGGCTTTTCGCTTTGCGGCCGAATTTCGTGGAATGTATCTAGGCCGTAAAGCGAGGTATGGGTGTATATTGTGATGCAATTTTATTTTCTTATTGACAGTTGTTATATACGATAGAAATAGGTAAGGTTCAAATTAGTGCAGTTGAAACACTTACAATATTATGGACAATTGTGTTGATTTTATTTCAAATTTACAGTTATTGTAAATTGCAGTGTAAGTAAATTGTGAATATTTTTGTTATATTGAGGGGAAATAATAACAATATTCTGAATATACCCCATCAATATGAGTATTAAATGAAGGGCTTGACTGTTAGAATACAGTAGATCATGAAAAATCTAAATCCAAGATGACCGCAGTTCCCAAATAAAGAATTACTTTTTAATGGTTCCATTCAGCTTGCCCTGTTTGTAGGTATGTTTGAGTGTTTTGTAGGGTTGTCCCACTTTAATAGAAAATTGACCCCGTTCCTGTTGACTGATTGATCTGAAATTTGGAACATACATTTAATTCTACTGTCATTATAAAACTGAATATTCCATGATCTTGAAAAATTCTATTTGATACCCATATTGATGGGGTTCTGAGAAAATATATAATCTACCATTTTGTAGGTGCTGCCATCTTTGATTTTCATTTTTCATAAATAACTGTATTCTACTAGTCAATCTCTTTCATTTGATACCCATATTTATGGGGTTCTGAGAAGTTACAGTTACAGTTACAGTATTTCAAAAACCACCACCTAAAAATTTTTTCAATTTTTTATATTTTGACAACTGAACATCATACCGGTCAAAATGACCGGTTTGGTAGAAATAGGTATATAACAACTGTCGGTAGTTCTAGTGTTAAAGATAGAGGGCCCATATTATGTTATATTTTTTTCTTGAAAGCAATATCAAAAAGCGCAAAAAGTGCTTGTTCAATTTTTGTAATACGGCTTATTTTTAGTTTCCGACTGGAAAGAGAATCGAAAATGAAATCTCTTTTATACTCATTTTGATGTTTATTCTCCGTTTTGCTTGTGTGTGACAATGTAAACTCTGCACTGGGCTTGCTTTGTGCATATGTTTAGAATGCATTCTGAAGCAAATAATTTTGCACGTCCTTTCAGCATGGGGTAGCACAACATAAATTGATGGTTTATCGCAGCAAAGGCAGCATTTATTGCACTGCTTTTTTTCCTTTGGATTGATTGTTTTTGTAAATTGTATCTCGTTTCTAAGCTAGATGCTTGTTTTAATGGATACAGTATTTTACGATTATTCAACAAAACTATAATTTTCTCCATTGTGATGCGTAGCAATATTTCCTATCGTTTGATGCAAACCTTTTTGCGATCTATTGATAAATGGCTGAATTGTGAGTGTTCGAAATATTTCATAATTTCGTTACATGTTAAATTTTGAGTCTCCTAATTCACATACTAATATACCCTGTATTGCCCAGAAAATGTGACAAGGGCGCTAGATTCAAGTGAGGAAACACAGTTTTCTTCCGATATCAAGATTCAATAGTGATATATTTTCGTGTGCTCCCGTGGCCGAGTGGTCACGTCCCACATTATCATGCCGGGGGTTCGGGTTCGATTCCCGTTCTGGCCGGGAGATTTTTCGTCAAAGGAATTTCTTCCGATTTGCACTGTGGTTACGCGTATTCTAGAACATGCCACTTCAGAATACATTCAAGGTGCGTTATTCGGCATAGAAATCTCAACTAAGTAGTACTAATGAAAATGACGGAAGTAAGATTTACGTTGAGAAGGCAAAAGTTCCACTGGGAATGTTAATGCCATCCAAGAAGAAGAAGATATTTTCCTGGAATTTCCATATTCTAAACAGAGCCAAATTAGCCTAGTTAATGAAATTCTTCACTCTTCACCACTAAGGAATGCAATGCAAACTATTTCCAAATAAAATCATAAAGTCTAAAATTCAACCGAGTGCGGTACCACCATTAGAAGGCTTACGTACGTCATCGCTGCGTACCTCTTCTTTCAGCGAGGAAAATTAGTCCCACATCCATTCCCCTCGACTCTTCTTAAGTGCATCTCGCCTTCATTAAGATCCGTCTCCTCGTCTGAGGGATAATTGAAATTGAAGCACCATCTTCCACTACTGTGTTTGCACGGCGATGCGCTCGTATGTGCATACCGTGGCATGCACTTCCTTCCACTTCCTTATGGTGTAGCATTCCACCAACATGCGTCTTTTCCCTCTAGATGCATTTCCCACACAATCGTATGCACACGGGAAACCCATCATGACACAGTATGTGATAATTTCTTCAGACAAACTTCCTCTCGAAGTGAGAGAGAGATGCGAAAATGCATCGGCACGTGACTAAATTTAAATTAACCAACTTAGCGAGTGGAATAGTACCAAGCAAGAAGAAGAAGCCGTGAGGATTTCGAAGAGAAATATCCATTAAATGCTGTAATCAGAGTACGCGAAAGGAATTTCCAACGCTCTGACGCATTTTTCGAAGGCTAAATTCTTTTGGGAGAATTTGTTCAACACAGCTTCTTCTGTGCCGGGGTAATAAAACCCCAAATTATTCTTCCTGACTTTCCAAACTCCACGAACCATAAGGCGGCTCCACGAAGGGCGAATGGAGGAGACTGGCGTTTTAAAAATTTTTCCTCCTGTTTTCGCCCCCGTACCAGAGAGAGAGAGTCACAGTTTTAAAATGATGAGAGGGGTCGGCCGAAACGACGGCGGCGGTGACACGTGATTTATTTGAAAGAATGTGGCCCAATACAATCAACATCGCTTGTGTCGTCCCGTTGTTTAGGTTCTCTTGCGGAATGAGATAATTTCACTATGTTGCGCGCGGATGTTTATGTGATTTGGGACATAATGATTCAGGGAAGAGAGAGCGAGCGGCTATCGGATTCAATTTGGGAGATAAAAGGGATTAGACAAACTTATTTATGTACTTTTTTATTTTTATTGCACGTTGGTTTGGATGAAAAAATATCTGTTTTGATTATATACCTACTAACCTTCGAGTCGAATAAGAAAATTGGGTGAGGGTAATCTACATTTACCTTAGATATACGCAATATAAGTTATGTTAGTTGAAAAATAATCAACTTCGAACTGGCCTTCTTCTTATTTTTAGCAACAAGCAATCAGATTTTGTTTTTATAGAATGCCTTAACTAAAAACCGATCACAAATGAATAATGTCATCTTGAATTGGAACAAAATTGTCTTTCGATGAGTGCATTTTGTTGTTTAGAATGAAACGTGATGAACTGAAGTAGCAATGAATTTTTCTTGTGGCATCCTTTTCTCTTTCGATACATTGTAATTGACATGTAACTCATGTAACTCAAACATTCGAAGACGATTTATTGCTGACATTATTGCATGAAAACTTAGCTCGATCGTTAGAAAATCTTGGAAACTCTCTTGAAGAAGCAGTTTTTTCTAGACATTTAACGGGTGTTAAATAAAAAATGAGAATTTTTTCAATCACATATAAAAAAATTTATTTTTTTTCATCGATTTCAGTATTTTTTTTATTAATAACATAATGTAATATAATGTATTTTCTTCAGAAAAATGTCAGTGAATGTTTGAGTAAGGGCCGTGGTCTGCTGTACGACGCAACTTTGTCGCGATGCTCTCACAAGAACGTTGTACGGCACTTACGTCAATTTTCCGGATACAATTCCGGATTCTTATAGTCAGTTGCTTCGTGTCCTTGGCCCTCCAATTGTTTTTATACACTAGGGCACTGAGTGAGCCAAAGAAATCCTCTATTGGGCGGCACTGGGGCAAGTTTGTTGGGTTACGATCTTTCGGCACGAACGGTATCTTTTTCTCCTCAAGATACGCCAGCGTCTTCTTGGCGTAATGGGAAGACGCCTTGTCCGGCCAGAAGACGTACTTCCCATCCGCGTGATGCTCGTTCAGGAACGGCAGCAGGATTTTATCGATGCTCTCTTCTCGATAGATTTGTTGGTTGATTGCCAGACCGCTCGGCTTAAACCAAGGCTTTGAAATGCCCCGGTCGGAAATGGCGATGTACAACATAACCTTTTTTTTAAACTTGTGCTTGAACTTGTATTTCACTTCAGGCGGTGTGGATGACTTGTTGCTGGAGTAGTAATTATCATTTCCTGGAATATGCGTTTTGGACAGCGGAAAATAGCTTTCGTCGTCCAGAACGAAAGACGTCCCGCGGTATTTTTTGGTCATCCACCAACACTGTGATTTAACCGTCTCAATCTGCTCCTCCGTGTACTCCGGCGACCTCGTCTTCTTCCTGCAGACGATTCCTTCCATCTTGAGGGTCCGATGGATCAATACGTGGGAGCAGCCATATTTCCGACCGGCGTCACGCAGGCTGGTTGCGTCCTTGTTGTCAAACAGCTTCTTTAACGATGTCTTCCGCTGCTTCGTCATTATCGTCACCGGAGGACCACTTCCGACCTTCCGCTCGACGTTCAGGGAACCCAGGATACAATATACCGTACTGACAGGTACATTTTCTTCCTTAAAATGTGCCACCGTGAACTTTTTTCCTTGCTGGAAATGCGCTTCGTAGAACCGTACAATGCGTTCACGGAGCACGTGCTGTTTCGACGCCATCTTTGCTTTGACTAAATTCAAACTAGCAAAACCAAACACGCCTACTGTTTCTAGGGAGCCCAAAGAGCAATTTTCTTGGAGAAAGAAAATTTTACGCTCTTTATTTGAGTTACTGAAAGGTATTGAAAAAATTCTCATTTTTTATTTAACACCCGTTAAACTTCATTAGAAAGATCCAAGAGGGAGAAAACATAGTACCAGTACAAAACAGTAATAAAAAGAAGCGTCTTCTGTGGCTTATCGTAATTATCGACAAAAAAGTGGACCCACTATGACAATCCCGAACGAAAAAAAACATGGGAAGATCCAGGGCAACCATAAGGTGGCATCAGCAAGGAGTGCTGTACTACGAGCAGCTGAAACGGAATGAAACTGTTACTACCGATGTCTATAAACGTCAATTGAACATTCAATCTGATGAGCTTTTGCGAAAAAGATCAACAATAAAGAGCAACAGGCGCAAGGTAATTTTTCAGTATAACATTCGGTCTCACTCTGGAAAATTCGTCAAGGGATGTCGTCGTTGCTGATGTAGTTCCAATGGAAAACTCTTCCTCGCCCAAAGCAATTTCCAGACCTAGCGCTTTCTGATTACCACTTGTCCAGAACAATGCAGCGTGGCTTGATTTGTTCACAATAAGAAGGCAGTTGGGAAATTCTTTAGATTACTCGAATTTATAAAGAGTATACATCGTGAGTGCACCCTACATAATAACAGGAAATGTGCTACTCCTCATACTGGTACATCATTTGTATAATATTAGGCTGTCAAAAAAGTCCTGCGGTATTTCCGCGAGGTGTCGTTGTAAGCGCGTAGTTCTAGTTGTATTCATTGTATCGAGTCATACTATAGCTTGTTGGAAAGGTATTTTTGCGCTATGATATAGTCCTTGACAGTGTTTTGTTTGGTTAAGTCGTTCGTGAGTTATAGTGTCGCAAATATGGAACAAAATAAAGAGAAAATCTGACATATTTTACAGTATTACTATGACAAAGGCAAAAATGCATCTCAAGCTGCCAATAAAATTTGTGCAGTTTATGGACCCGATACAGTTTCCATTTCCACCGCACAACGATGGTTTCAACGTTTTCGTTCTGGTGTAGAGGTCGTCGAAGATGCGCCACGCTCCGGAAGGCCTGTCGTCGAAAATTGCGACAAAATCGCTGAATTAGCCGAGAAAGACCGGCATAGTAGCAGCCGTAGCATCGGCCAAGAGCTGGGGATAAGTCATCAAACCGTTATTAACCATTTGAAGAAGCTTGGATTCACAAAGAAGCTCGATGTATGGGTGCCACACACGTTGACGCAAAAAAACATCTTTGACCGTATCGACGCATGTGAATCGCTGCTGAATCGCAACAAAATCGTTTCGTTTCTGAAGCGGATGGTGACTGGCGATGATAAGTGGGTCACTTACGACAACGTGAAGCGCAAACGGTCGTGGTTGAAGCCCGCTGAAGCGGCTCAGACGGTGGCCAAGCCCTCATTAACGGCCATGAAGGTTCTGCTGTGTGTTTGGTGGGATTGTCAAGGAATAATCTATTATGAGCTGCTTCCCTATGGTCAAACGCTCAATTCGGATCTGTACTGCCAACAACTGGACCGCTTGAAGATAGCACATATATGAATATGAAGAAGAGGCCATCTTTGATAAACAGAGGCCGCATTGTCTTCCATCAGGACAACGCCAGGCCACACACTTCTTTGGTGACGCGCCAGAAGGTCCGGGAGCTCGGATGAGAGGTTCTTTTGCATCCGCCGTATAGTCCGGACCTTGCACCAAGTGACTACCACCTGTTTTGGTCCATGGTGAATGAGCTAGGTAGTCAGAAGTTAGCCACAAAAGAGGTCTGTGAAAATTGGATCCGAGTTTTTTGCCAATTTAGGAAGCGAGCCTCTATAACAGGGGTATTATGAAGTTGGCATCTCGTTGGGAACAAGTCATCGAACAAAACGGCGCATACTTGACTTAAAACAGATGATTGTAACTAATTTTATGAACAAATTAAAATTCAAAAAAAATACCGCAGGACTTTTTTGACAGCCTAATATATATACTATAGCAACATAAGAGCAATATGAGCGAGCGAAACAAGAGACAGATTGCAAATAAGCACACATTAAAGCTTTTCGCATACACGGCCCAGACTGAGAAGGATATAGATTCACGTTTATGCTCTCCTTTTTTTACTCTTAGAAAACATTTTTCAACTTCATTTTATAATCAGGTATACTATTATCACGCATTTGTGCAACATCACCAGTAGCTACATGGAGAGTGTGGTCGTGTAAAAAAACTTGCATTCAAGCCGGCCTTGGTTCGATATCCGTTGACATCGTTTGGACTTGTTGTTTTGGGTAGAATTTCAAGCTGACGTTCAGTCTGAGAGAAATAGAGAGAGAAATAGATGTCAATTTTAAAGCTTTTGAAAAAGGTGCTTCTATTTGTTCATTTCACCCTTTAACACACGAAAAAGCATTTTCTCTGCCGGAGATGAAATGTTTTCTACCAACGCTAGTTTAGGTGTAGCCTTAGAGTCAATCATGATTTTAAAAGGTAATGTAGAACATGGTTATGTAGTTCTCGAATCCTCGGAAACGCGTATAGAAGCGTATAGCTCCATCGCATGTTTTTTATCGTACGCCACAATAAACGGCACAGGATATACGAAATAACTTGAGAAGTCAACAAAAAAATATCCCTTGTTTGTGAAAAATGCTTGAAATCACTAGAATACGTCATATGAAATGAACGAACGGTATACTCGTACTTATATTATCATCGAGAGAAAGTATTTTTAAAATCTCCTGAGGAGGCCACTGAATAATCACATTTCTGTTGAAATCCCAGGTCCGAAAAAAATATCTTCAATCATCAAAACCTTACTTGAAGTTCTCTAATCAAAGAAATCCCACTAGAGAATTCAAATCCAGATTTCGGATCCTTAATCCGAAGTATGTATTCAATATCGCCATTTCAATTTGACAATAATTATGTCTTGGGTCTGAATCTGGATTTCAATCTGGATTTTTAGCTAAAATGTTGTACCTCCCTAACACTGAAATCTGGATTCATGAATCCTTTATTTGGATCAAGTCTAAAATTTGCAATGCGAAGTCTGGTTTGAATGTCGAATGCTTGAGTATTGCATTTGGAACATATATCTGGTTCAGGACTCTAACATTATTGTCTAAATCTTAAAACTAAAATATGAATTATAGTATCCAAATTACGAATACCCGATTCATTTAACATTCATATAACATGATATTCATTAATAAAGCATATGGAAAGGAAAATAAACGTATAGGAAATATGAAATCTAGAGCCATTGTGCCACATATGGCATTTCAAAATTTTTAAAATCAAAATCCAATTGTTAAGATGCTTTTGATTTTGGAATTTCCAATCTTGAGCTGGATCTTTTAACGAAAACGAATTCTCATTATTGTGATCAAAAACGAAATCTAAAATTACCAAAATCTCTAAATCTTAATCTATGAATCATAAAATCTGAAGATCGGAAAATTTTAAAATTTGATTTTCTGAAAATTTAAAACTATGAAAATCTGGAATCAAATGCATAATTCTAAGTGTGTATTCAACACCATAATTTCAATTCGGAAACAATAATCTGATTCGGATTTGAATTTGAATCTCAATCTGGATTTCAAACTGCAATTTGTTCCCTCGTGGAACCAGATTACCGTATTCCCGTCGAGTGTGGCTAATCTTCAAAATATCCTGAGGAGGCCACCGGAAAACACAATTTCTGAAATTTATGTTGGAATCTGAAATTCGGAACAAACAGAATCTTCATCCACTAAAACCAAACCATTTTATAACCTGAAATCTGAATCGGAAATCCAAGTCCAGACATCAATATTCAACTCCACAATTTCAATTTGGAAACAATAATATTGATTTGAATCTGAATCCTTTCCTAATTTGAAACCTGAATCTTAATCTGGATTTGAAACAGAATCTAGCTGAATTCGTAAAACGAATCTTATACCTGGATCTTGTTCTGAAATCCGTGAATCTTACAGTGCTTTCAAAAACCTATAATCATTTGAGTGAGTTGGCGATACGGAATGTGTTTAATGTCTAAATCCAACAATTTGAATCTGAATTCTTAAAATTGAAAAATAAATCTCGATAATTTGCGATATGGAAATACAAAAAAGGAATTTCTAACATACAGGAAGGAAAACAAACGTCTAGGAAATATAAAACTGTATGTTTAAATCTAGTTGTATTTCAAATCACCATTAGTTTCTAGTTCCAATATCTGAAAGTTTCAATCTAAAATCGAAATATTGTAATACATATTCTAATCTTGTATTTTCATCTGAAATCTTCAATATTGATTTGAATCCAAATTCGAATCTCAATTTTGGAATTTTGAAATGAAATCTGAAAATCTGTGAATCTGAGGATATGAGAATATAAAAATATAGAAATCGGAAAATCAGCGAAATCTGAATAAATTTAATATTAGAATATTAATATTTTGAAATATAAAATATCAAAATACTAAATTATTAAAATACTAGTATATTCAAATATTCAAATGTTCCAATTTTGAAAAATTTGAAAATCAGTATATTTTAAAAGCTGAACATTTGAAAATCTAAACATTTGAGAATCTAAAAATCTGAAGATCTAAATATCCAAAAATTTTAAAATCTGAAAATTTAAAAATTAATCATCTGGAAATTTGAAAGTCTGAAAATATAAATACAGGGCGGACTCGATTATATATAGTCTTCGATTTCATTTCACTGTATATAAACGAGTCAAAATCCTTTTTCTTTCATTTCTTTTTTCTACCTATATTTTTCGTTTTCTGAATACAATAGTAGAATTTAATTTTTGATTCATTTCTTTAAAGTCATAAAATATCTTTCTCATATAAAAAAATCCAAATTCTTTCAGGAGGTGATAAAGGATCATATTTGATAGAAAAAATCCTGCGCATTTCAACAATGACAAAGAACCTTTTGTCTGTTTCGGGCTCTGTTTGCCTTAAACTGACTCTAACTCCAAAATTACGCTACAGGATACAGTTGTGAAACTTCCAAATTAGTGGATTTAAATAACATTTTAAAAGTAAAAAACTTCAAAGTTAATAAATTCTATCCAAAAAATGCATAATAAACTTGAATGTTTCTATCAACCAAATTAAAGCTCTATATCCGATCTACAATTCGTTCTTCGACATCTAACTTCTATCTTTTTTAATTTCGCTGCAATATCATTTTATGCAATTCCTGGTGAATCTTCAACTGGAATCTACCAAAATCAAGATTTTCACTTAATTGTACTCATAATAGCCAATAAACTTTCACTTAAAAGTTGAAATATTTCACTTTCGCTTGAAATAAGTCATATTTGAAATTGAAAAAAAATTGTTTTGAACTGTATATAATCGAGTCTAAAATTGTATATGATCGAGTCAGTATATAATCGTACTTTAGTTGGTCCAGTATGGAACTTTGTTTAAATGTAAAAGTTTGAGAATCTGAGATTCTGTGAATCAGAAAATTGGAAAAACTAAAACTAAAAAAAATTAACATTTGTTAATCTGAAAATCTAAGAATCTGAAAATTAGCAAATCTAGAAAATTAGCAAAATCTAAAAATTTTAATATTTTTAAATATCCGAGAATCTGGAAATCTGAAAATATAAAAATCTGAAAATCGGAGAATCTTTAAATCAGCTGAATTTCGAAAACTGGAAAAATCTGAAAATGTGGGAGTCTAAGAAATGGAAAATCTGAAAAAAATCAAATCTACAAATTTGAAAATCTAAAAAAACTTAATAACTAAAAATTTGGAAACCAGAAAAATTTATTATAAATGAATTTTAAAATATGAATTTGTATCTAAAAATCTGCATATCTACAAATCCAAATATTTGAAAATCTGGAATTTTGAGAATCTGAAACTGAAAATTGAAAAATCTATAAATATATGGATCTATAAATCTAAAAGATTTATTACTATAAATTTATAAATTTTTAAATCTATGAGTCTATGAATCTATAAATTTATAAATCTATAAATCAATAAATCTAACTCTACAAATCTAAAATTTTTTGTGTTTTTGAAAAGCTAAAGATCTGAAATTCTAAATATCTGAATATTTGAAACTTCAAGAATTTTTAAAATCCAAAAATCTGAATATCTGAATATTACTTTGAATTTAAATCTAAAATTCTGAAAATCTGCACATCTAGGAATTTGAAAATCTGAATGTCTGTTTCTGAAAATCCGAAAATCTTAAAATCTGTTAATTTAAAAGTCTACACTTGAATATCTGTCTTTGAAAATCTGAAATTCTACATATCTGAACATCTGGAAATTTGAAATTTGAGAATCTAATCCTCACAATCTAAAAATCGGAAAATTTCCAAATCTGAAATTCTAAAAATCTTAAAATCTAAAAAATCAGAAAATCTATGATTCTTGATGTATGTCAATGTGACAAATTCGAGTTAAATTGTGACATACAACATCAAATCATTTTTATTTATATGAATGAACAAAATCCGCTGATCAAAAGACGTTCTCCATATTAAATTTTTTTTACGATGACCGTTCGGAAAGTCCGTGCAAAGTGCGTATCGTACCACGTATCGAGGTTATGTTCACTTTGTAGCATTTCTTGGAAGAACACCCACCTAGTCAGATCGATCTGTTTGTATGTTTGGAAGTCGTTTGAATCGCGAAAGTCGATTGTTTTTCTTCGTATCCCCCCCTTATTCTCAAGACTTGGCTCTCTCGAAATATGACCTGAATTTGTGGGGAATTTCTAAATTTCTAAAATCTGAATAACCTTAAAACTGAAAACATGAAAATCTGGAAATTGGAAAATCTGAGAAACTAAAAATTTCAAATGTACGAAAACCTTATAATCTGAAAATCTGAATATATGGAATCCGAAAATCTAAATCAACAAATCTGGAAATTTTGAAGCCTAAAAACCTGAATATTTAAAAATCTTAATATCTGAAAATTTGAGAGTTTGAAAATTTTAAAATCTAATAATATAGGAATTTGAAAATTTGGGAATCTGGAAATTTGAAATTCAAAAAATCTAAAAATATGAAATTTTAAAATCTGAACATTTGAAAATTTGACAATTTGGGGATTTAAAAATTTGAAAATCTGATAATCTAACAATTTCAAATTTTGTAAATCTGAATCTGAAAGTTTTATTATTTGAAAATTAGAAAATCTGGTAATTTGAAAACTGGAAAATTTGAAAATCTTAATATCTGTACATTTGACAATCCGAAAATCTGAAGTTTTGAGAATCTGAATCTGAAAATCTAAAAACTTAACAATCTATAAAATCTATAAGTTTATAAGCATATAAATCTACAAAAGCCGGAAAGAGCCGCAAATCTCATTCATAAATTCCGAAAATTTGAAATTCTAAAAATTTGAAATTTTTTAATTTGAATATCTGAATCTGAAAATCTGCAAATCTAAAAATCTGAAATTTTTTGAGTATCCGATGATCTGAGAATCTGAAAATCTAAAGTTCTGAAAATCTGCACATTCAAAAATTTGAAACAATGAAAATATGAGTCGGAACATCTGAAAATTCCGAACGCCAGATCACATATTGATGGATACACCAAGAATAATCTAGAAAGAGTGAACTGGGAGTGTCTATCTCATCCGTCATATTTCCTTGATATTGCTTCCTCGGGTTATTATTATGTTTCAGTCGGAGGTGTCGGTCCTTTCTGAAATGTATTACATGTTTTCTGATCTGACACCCTTACTTGGGAGCCACTTGAATTTTGCCGTTCCGTCATTTGGCAAGGAAATGCAAATCAGAAATACATACCATATTTAAAGTCAATGAATTTCGGAGATGGATGAAGGGGAATTAGGAAAGAATGGGATAAAAGGGACCTCTGAGGAAGAAGTACACCCGTCAGTATTCTATGCAATTCAGCACCGACAGCGATTTCAACTTCACTCCAAAACGGCATTAGTTTGACATCTTCCTCACTCCCGGCCATATCCGATTTCATGTTTCAAGCGGTGTTCCCTACCACTTCACTGACTGAAAGCATTCGAAGTGTGATACTGTCACTCTACTCGAACAGTATGTGAGGAGATGTGTCAATCCAGTGGCCTCAAGCTGGAGAGCCGTTTCGTTTCGATTTAACACCGCAAAGTGTGAACTATTTCAAGCGACCGACAGCTCTCAACAACAACAAAGTGAGTGCTCAACGAAGTTCCAAGCTAAAGTTCCCCACTCACCAGCTGGCCAGCCAGCCTCTGCCAATTTTCTCATGCGAGCGATAAACAAAATGTCCTTGAGCCGCCGTCGCCGCGGACGACTCTGGCAAAGGTTTGACATTTCAATTTCAGGGTTGTCCATAACCGCGGCGCGCGAGTCACGAATCACGGATTGCCTTTGCGCTCATGAGCGAGCGCTTACACAGAATGGATCGATAAATGTATGTCTTCCCCCTATTGACGATTCGTTTTGTATTATACGATTCGAAAAATTTTAATGTGATCGGAAGTGTACACAGTGGCGGAAATAATCCTCATCTCGACTGTGTTGGCAAACCAGTGCCCAACAAACGTGACATTTGATATTTTACAATTCGTACCGATTTGTTTAATGCGTTTATCGTCGTCGGCGTCATCGACGACAGCCGCCGTCAAAGATTGATTTATAATTTTGTTTATCTTTCCCACGATGCTGGATCCGAGCACGACGCGAGAATTTCTCCGATGTGCCATTTCCAAACTCTGTTATGTCGATCCATCGGAGTCTGATCCCATTCTATTTTCATACGAGAGACTAAAACGCAAGAAAAAAAACCGACGTCAAACGTCGTCTAAATATAGACCCTACACACATTTGCCCTTGTGCTGTCGTCCTGTTGCAGCACTTTACCGCTGCAACAGCATCGATGGGTTGGCCCAATTTTCCCCATGCATTCCTCTGCTTCTGAATGAACGTGATATTGGATTGCAAAACATCGTACCGATTATCGATTGACTCCCGCGAGTGCACATGAGACGTCTTGTAATTGGAATTAGCGCCTTCCAAATTGAGCTGACCGTTTTTCACACCGAATTACACCACACTTGTCAACGCTGAGCCTCAACACACATAATCGTGAAACGGTGGTTTTTGCTCCAGGACACAACATTCCGCGAGCACTGATGATGAGAAAATCTTTATTTTTAGTTAGGATTCCTATTGATCTCTTGTTCGTGCTTGCAATTTTTTTTGTTCGCTTGCCGCAACCCATATTCTGTTGGAATTTTCCCGCAGAACATTATCTAACCATCGTTGTCGATGCCGACAAACGGTTTTTGTTGTGATTTTGATTTTTCATTTCCCGATGGATGTGTGCGCGTGTGTTTGTGCATATTTGGCGAACCATCAACAAACACAGCATCAGCGAACATAGCGCCAAGTCACGCGGCGCGGTGTACACGCAGCAGATGTTCTGATGACACTAGCTACTCCTATATCCCGCGCACATTGCCAATTTTGGAGAAAACCAGCACAAGGGAGGACTCGATCCCATGACTGTGAAAATGCGCAATTTTCACATCATTTGATTGAAGGGCACTGAAATGGAAGTGTTTCAGTAGTCCATCGGGAATGGAAGCGCGAGCGCGCTTGGATCGTTCCGATGAAAGGATTATGTATCGCTGCCGATGCTGCTGCTGCTGCTATGAGGTGATGATGATGGGCGTCAATTTATTACGACTCGTTGGTACCCCGTCCGTTTATAGAGGTGGTGTGAATTGAAATGTTGACTACGGTGCTCCAAGTACTGCCGAAGGTCGAGTCCTTCGTTGGAATATGAGCACGTCATGAACAGCATTACGTGATTCGCAGTAAAACAAGCCGGGATGGGAATAAACCACGTGAAGTAAGTTTGCTACGTTGTACAAAACACTGTTACGTATTATTCTAAATTGTTCAAATTTACTCCCTCACGTTCATGATATTCAACAACATGGAGCAGAAATCACATGAACAATAACGATTTTGCAAAGCATTGAAATTGTATCAATTTAATAAAAAATCGATAAAAAAACATTCCGTCAAATATTAGGTTGGGGAAAAAGTAATCCTTTATTTTCTCGGTAGCTGGATTTAGTGATCAATATCTCGTGTGATATCGATGATACAATTTCAAGTTTATGCACGTTGTGAAGGTGACTTTCCACACTACCAAACTTCTCTTGTTGTTTTTTTGTTTGTTCCATTTAGTTGTGGGTTACAGGGTGTTGAACCATGGAGGTCAAGAAGGTTTTTCTTTTATAAAGGCGGAAATGTAAGCCAATCCGCTGTAATTGTGAATGGTGTTTATGACGCCGATACTGTAACAGCTATATACGAGCAATTTTATTTTTTATTGAAATTTTTTTTTGTTCAATTTTTACTCGCCAGAAACTCCGGGAGTTTGATTGATATGGTGCATCCACCATATAGACCAGACCTGGCACCAAGCGATTACCACATTTTTCTCGCATTGCAAAACTTCCTGAGTGGTAAGAAATTAGGATCAAGAAAAGATTGTAAAAATCGATTGCTAGAGTTTTTCGACAATAAGGACCAAGACTTCGATGAGAGACGCAAGGTGAAGTTACATTTAGAATGGCAACAAAGGGGTTGGCTGGGTAAGGGAGTAAAAAGTGTCCCCATACCAAATCACCAGCTCTATGGAAAATATTGTACATATACCAATAGGGTACCAAATAAGAAATTTTGACTATTTTTTTTGAACCCCTATGTGGTTCACCATCTATGATGAAAAACGTACTTTTCAATTTTTTGCACGCCATTCTCAATGGCTTCGAGATAAAAATTTGAAAAAAAACTGAAAGTGCATCTTATACTATGGACGAATTTCATGCCAACTCATCTTAGGACGAGTGGGAAGTAAACAAATGGTTCTTTTAACCCTCCTGTACTCGCGTGCAAAATCATAACACGTATACTCGCGCACGGTGTCACAGACCGAAAATTGAACTTCTCTGTAATGTTGCCATTGTGTATTTTTCAGGCTTTATTGGAATTAATTTGAAGAAAAGGGTATGATTGAATGTTAAAACTCAAAAAAAAAATTTTTCTTCGGTTTTATTATGTTTTAATAGTCATCTTATTCAGCCTCCTCAAAACAAAATAATTTTTGATACTCCAACACAAATAACGAAAATCGAATTTTTCACTGTATTTAATAAAAAGTTAGCACCTGAGTATAATTCATGGAAGTAGAAAGAGCTATAAAATAACATAAAAACGTATTAATCGATTGTGGTTTCAATGAAGTAAGAATCAGAACATAGCAGAACTGCATGCGCGTAACAAACATATTCTTTACATTTCATGCAGTTGTTGCGTTGCTTTTATCGAAGAGAAGAATGTATAACGACCTTCTAGATAATTACCAGAAGATTCTGCAATATAAAGTTTGCATATTTCTAATATTCTTTGTCTCTGTATTCTTGGTAAACTAAGAATTAATGTCTTTTTTTAGATGGGGCATAAACAGATGATATAAAAGGATTTCTAGGAACTTCCTTTTCTTTTCTTGTTTTCTTGTCGATATTTTCTATTATAAAAAAAATATCCCCGAGACTGTAACTGTTAGAAATTACCATAAGCCACCGATTAGTTTATAGTTTACTGTTTACAATTCTTCCACAAGTGAAATTCTTTCACAAGTGTGTATATGTATGACCATTATATTTAGCGAATAACTATACGAAAGTCAAACATTTATATTTTGCTTTTGAATATATGAATCTAATGACGAATATATAAACGAATAGTTAATATATGGATCCGTTCAATCCAGTTACAAAAAGGACTGAAATCAAATAAGAATAGTCCGGTAATGATCTTATGCATTATATTCAATAAATATTCCACGCCACTAACATTAATTTATACATTTCATTCAACAATATTCTAGAATATGAAAAAAGGCACTTGTCCAAAAAACTTACTCCTATACTCGCGTCGGTGTGTCAGACCGAAAGTGTGAAAAAAGTGGCACATGTCCCCTTTGTACCAACACATGCGATACGCTAAACGATGACGAACGACGAATAACGAAGCTAGAGAGAATCGCAAAGTCGTAGTGTTGATATTTTCTGAGAAATGAACGAATTATTGATTTCTCGGTCTGACAGACCAATGCGCGAGTATAGGAGTGTTAAGCAACTTTTCATACTTGAAATATTAAAAAAAAATTAGACTACTTCTTGAATGGGGCTAAACATTTTTTCTTGATTTTTTACAAAAAAATATAACTTAAAAACTATAATACCTACAAATTTTGAGTCAAAAGATGAAATGTAGAAAATGATTTGAATTTTCATAAAAAAAATATTTTTTGTAAAAAAAATTTCGCCCACAAAAAAATATTTTAAAAATTAGACTTTAAAAAATTTAAAAAACGGTTTTTTTTAAATCCCCAAAAAATTTATATGAATAGCCCTTATTATTTCCGACAAGTCGTCCATACATCGGAAGATGGGCACTTTTACAAGGAAAAAAGTTTTTCTAACAACAACTTTTTCATGTTTTCTAAATTCTAATCCTAATTTTGTTTGAAGTCAAGATAGCGATATAGTGTGATGGCGAACCTGGCAGCAGCAGATACGGTGATGACTATGAGCGGATCAGAACCAACGACAAAGAACTTCGATATTTGACCACTACCGAGGAACAGAACAACGGGACTTAAAGAAAACTGATCTAAAAATTGTGATCGGGATATTGAGACACGATCGAGAAGCGATCGTGTGCGAAAGAGAAACATATCGATATTTGAATTTCCCTGCTCTACAAACTTATCGGTTCGAGCTCAAAAAATATTTCACAGGGTATTCACAATTCATTATTAAATTGGGTTCTAAATCTAAATACAAGTTTCATTTATCTGTCTAATTAAATCGGATGTTATCCAACATAGTGTAATCGACAAAGTTTTAGATCTTAAGATCTTTAGATCTTAAAATATGAACTTTCGTCGAAGACGTCAACTTTCTATCTTCTATAGTTTCTGGAATATAGGGCATTTTTTGTATGGAGAGCCCTGAAAAATAATGTTTTACTCGTTACATTTTTGTGTGTAAATTCTCGCGTTTGACATGTTCTTGACATGTTTCTGAATAGAAGAAAGTTAGCAGAGCATGTAAATCGCGATAACAACAGGTTTTCGAGAAAAATGAAAAATTTTCAAAATATGTTTTTTCAATGAATTTTTTATTTAAAAATTTGCTTGATATTTTTTAATAAAAACATTGTTTTCTAAAAAAATATTTTTTTTTATATCTTGAGTTTTTTTTAAATTTATTTTTCGAAAAATCTTACTTCAAAAACAATTAAATCTACAAAATATTGGTTAAAGAATGAAATGTTGAAATGAATTAAATGAATGAAATGTTCAAGAATGAAGAAATGAAATGAATGAAACGTTTTTTTCAGAATTCTGAGACCTAGTACTGGTTTGATTTATATTTAAATATGTTCGTACGTGTTTCTATATTGCTACGCTATAATTGCATTCGTTTCGCAGTAGTATGTAAATACTGTATACAACTTCAACTTTTTATATTATAGAGACTTTTAAAATGATAGTCCATTCGCCCCTAGAAAAACTTACGTAATGTATAAAGCACACCAAACAAACATTGGAGATATACCGATTTCGTTCGTATGCAAATAATCTAAATCAGCGTAACTATTTCGTACTAATTAAAAATTAAGGGCTCAGAATGCAAGGGGTGTAAGTGACTTGATCGATTTCTCTTCATCAACATTTTATTTAGTTAATAGCTCAACTGCAAAAACGTTCCAATTTAAGTTTGCTATAGAATCCGATAGATGAGGTTCTGACCTATCTTCCACATTGTCAAATACAGCTGGGAATGTATTTGCAGCTAAGGTATGACCAAAAGAGAGAGTCGATGTAGAGAAATCGATCAAATCACTTACACCCCTTTCATTCTAAGCCCCTCAAATAAAGTTATTCCATAAAAAGTCTTCATTAAAGCCCTACGTCAAAAATAAAAAATTGAAAATCTAAACACTGAACATGTATGAAAAAATGAAAGATCTCGAATGCTTATGACTCATGCTTCTTTTAATAGATCGCAAAGATGTTTGCATCAATTGCATGCTAAATTCCACATTATTATCAGCCCGATTTGTGCTCCTCAAATTGTACCGACCAAACGGAGCAACTAAAATAACAGCGGAATACAATTTCAATACAAGTGAAACATTGTGTCGTAAGCTCCGCATTAGAGTCCCAATGGATGTATGGGAAAAAAGTGACCCTCGAATTTTCAAAGCGAACTAGATTAAAAATGTTGATTCCCACGAAGAACTACCCTATGCAAAATATCAACTCAATCGGACTTCATTTACTAGTGTCGCACAGAGGTTAAAGTTTGAGTTTTTTGAAAACCGAAAAATTACCCAAGGGGGGAGTAAAGGAAATCGGGGTTTTCGAAAAAAAAATGTTGATGCCAAATGTCTTCATATCGATTTTTCATACGGGACTCCCTAGGAAATGTTGATTTGCACGATAAAATACCCTCTGCAAAATATTGGCTCATACGGACTTCATTTACTATTGTCGCAGATCCCAAAATTTGATTTTTTTTGCAAATCGACAAATCACCAAGGGGGGGGTAAAGAAAATCGGGGTTTTTAAAAAGAGTTTTTTGATGCCAAATGTCTTAGAATTGCATGAAACGTCTGTTATCTCGAAAAAAATTTTTTTGACAGAAATTGACTTTTCGGACACACCTTGTCTGAATAGTCGATTTTTGACGATTTTTTTTTTCGTGGTAGCAGTAAACCTCGATGTGCAAATCCATATTTCACAGCATGCTCCGAATGAAAAATCGAGATAATTATTTTTGTTGGCACTTAAAACCATACGTTTCGTCTCGTATTCCGAACAAACTAAGTCTCAGAGTGTCGATTTTTGACAACAAAATTTTTCGAGATGACACTAGATCTCGACGTTTCATGCAGTTTGAAGGCATTTGACATCAATTTTTTTTTTCGAAACCCCCGATTTCCTTTACTCCCCCCTTGGGTGATTTTTCGGTTTTCAAAAAACTGACCATTTCCATTTTAGGGTGATTCCAAAAATCAATTATTTCCACTTTTCCCCCAAAACGACTATTTTTAAATTCATAACTATTGCACCACTGAACCGTTTTACATAATCGATATATCAAATTGAAGCCAATGAGGCTAGCTTTTCATTAAAAAATATAAAAAAAGGAAAACAAATAGCATCTCTGATTATTTTTTTTTTTTTTAAATATATATTTTTATCAAGGCTCATATGGCGTTAGCCTCACGGGGCCGGGAGTCCAATACTTTGACAATATTTCTTATTATCTATGTTAGTAATACGTAACCGATTACTCGCGGTTGGCTCGAGGTTAGTATTACAAGTGTTTTCGTAATTGGGATGTTGCTGTCTCCAATGCTCTGTACGTGTGCCCGACACGGGATACTTCCTATTGGGATGCAGCTGACCATTAATCAGCAACGCCCCCCTAGTCTGTACCTCATATCTAGCGCGGTGCGTCTTTCTCGACTCGAGGAATCCAGGATAGAATGGTCACTAGCCGGCGCAATCATCAGTTCGTGTAGAGTTATCATGAGCGGTATAACCTTTGGCTCTTGTTGAATGATCAGTGGATTGCACAACCTTTGGCCCGTGTATCTGTAAAGAGTGTGCCGCGACTAAGTAAAAGTTTATCGATAGGAGGGATATGAAACGGGGACACAACGAAGGAAACATCATTAAACGTTGACATCGGCGTTTCTGAGGAACAGGTATAGATGAAGCAGAAGATCAGGATCACGGCTACCTAAGATATCCCGGACGGGGATATCCGATTGTCTGCCTTGTGCTCTCAGTGCTCTAGAGAGCTGAGAGCGAGCAGCATGGAACCGGATACACGACCAGACAATATGCTCGATGTCGTGGTAGCCATCGCCACAATCACAAATATTGTTTGCTGCGAGCCCAACGCGATAGAGATGCGCGTTTAGGTTGTAGTGATTGGACATAAGCCGAGATATCACGCGAATGAAATCACGACCTACATTCAATCCCTTGAACCATGCACTCGTCGAGACCTTAGGTATAATCGTGTGTAACCAACGACCGAACTCATCTTCACTCCACATGCACTGCCAACTTACGAGCGTATACTGACAAGGAATGTGGAAAAATTCATTATAAGCAATTTGCCTTTCAAAAAGTGTGCCTTCTAAAGCGCCCACCTTAGCTAGCGAGTCCGCTTTCTCATTCCCCGGAATCGAGCAATGAGAGGGAACCCATGCTAAGGTAATATTGAATAATTTTTCGACCAAAACACTCAATAGTTGTCTTATTCTTGTTAGGAAATAAGATGAGCGTTTATCAACTTTCATTGAGCGGATTGCCTCTATTGAGCTGAGACTGTCTGAAAAAATAAAATAGTGGTCATTAGACTATGAAGATGGTGGTATTTTTTTGTACTCGTTTTTAATTTTTTTTTTTTTATACATTTCGAGTAGTCTACAACAGTTTGAGCACCGTGCACGTGAAACGGCATAGAGAAGCTTAAAATTGAGCATTGGCTAAAAAAAATGGTTCTGTTTTTAAGAAAATCATATTCTAAGGGATTGAAAGTGGAAATTGCGAACAAGCTAGGGATAGCTCAACCGGAATTCTTGTAAATTTATCTTTTTTACAGATGATTGACGAGATCTTTCTGTGTTGTGGCAGGTCTCATTGCAGATTCAGATTGACGCGATTATACCCCAGGTTGAATGAAGGGCCTGAAGTATCGGCTGGAATTAGGCTTAGGTTTGCTCAGCTGTCTGGTCTCGAAAACGATTAACAGATCGTTGTCGGGTATCCAGTAAAGCGGTATTTCCTTTGTAAATTCAAAGCTGGTATGGATATAGGTATTAGGTTCGATTCCTGATCGGTCAAGGGTTTTCCCGGATTGGAAATTCTCTTGACATGCCTTGGAATATCTAGCGTTCATATAATGCCTTTACTTGCTCTTTCGAGTGACAATCTATGTCTATGCTCTAAACTAATATACTGGTTTTGTTTGTATTATAAAAGAAATCCATATATATAGTTATCAAAGAAAATTCGTCCAGCTCAAATCGTTGTAGGAACATAAAGTGGGACCGTCATCATTATTATATAATGAATAGGGTACTGTTTTAGGTGTAGGTGCATGTGTGTGTGTGTTTTTTTTTATCTTTAGACTATGATGATGATGGTATGTTGTTTTTATTATTTTTTTTCCTTCAATTTTTAATAATTTTAGTTATTAGATTAGTTTAAAAATAATTGTGAAGTCTACAAGAGTTTGAGCATCGCGCGCGTGAACCGGCATAGTAAAATTTGAAATTGAACATTGGCAAAAGTGATTTTTTTCTTTGTTTTTGTTTTGTTTAATAAGATCGATCCATTCCAAGGGATTGAAAGTGGAAACTGAAAAGAAGCTAGGGATAGCTCAACCGGAATACTTGTAAATTTATCCTTTTGACAGATGATTGACGAGATCTTTCTGTGTTGTGGCAGATCTCATTGCAGATTCAGATTGACGCGATTATACCCCAGGTTGAATGAAGGGCCTGAAGTATCGGCTGGAATTAGGCTTAGGTTTGCTCAGCTGTCTGGTCTCGAAAACGATTAACAGATCGTTGTCGGGTATCCAGTAAAGCGGGATTTCCTTTGTAAATTCAAGGCTGGTACTGACATAGGTATTAGGTTCAATTCCTGATCGGTCAAGGGTCTTCCCGGTTGGAAATTCTCTTGATATGCCTTGGGAGAGTTACTGGGCCTGTAGTGTCGGCTAGAATTAGGCTCGGGGTTGCTCAGCTGTCTGGACTCGAAAGCGATCGCATTAGTAGATCGTTCTCGGGAATCTAGTAAAGCGGGAAATCCCTTGTAAATTCATGGCTAATGCTGATGTAGGCATTGGGTTCGATTCCCGATCGGTCAAGTGTCTTCCCGGATTGGAAATTCTCTTGACATGCCATGGAATATTTAGCGTTCAGATAATGCCCTTACTTGTTCTTTTGATAAACAATCTATGCCAGTGGTACAACCGGACCGTTTTTTGTTTTTAACTTGCTTACTGGTTGATTTGATATTACAAAGAAACTCCTCCATATAATTATCTACAAGATAACTCGTCCAGCTCAAACCTATGTAGGGGAAAGAGGTGGGACCATCATCATTTAAAAAAAAAAAATGTTTCAATGATCCCTAATGCGTAATATATCGCACCCAGTTCAGCGACATACACGGAACAAGGATCTTTGAGTTTGAAAGAGGCACTGGAATTTTCATTGAAGATGCCGAAGCCAGTGGACCCGTTTATGAATGAACCGTCAGTAAAGAACATTTTATCAGATCTAACTTTACCCCCATATTCTGCCGAAAATATCAGCGGAATAGATTCTGAGCGTAGATGATCTGGGATTCCATGGATTTTTTGTCGCATGGACAGATAAAAAATGACAGAGGAACTGCAAAAGTATGGGAAGCAAACTTGGTTGGAGATGCCTGGTGAAGGGTGCACGTCGTGGGTAAGGTACTCATGGTATAAAGACATAAAACTTGACTGAGAAGTCAGCTGGAGTAGATTTTTGAAGTTATCAATCACCAATGGATTCATGATCTTGCAACGGATGAGAAATCTGTAGGATAATTCTGTAAACCGAAGAGTAAGCGGGGGTACTCCTGCCAAAACTTCGAGACTCATCGTATGTGTCGAATGCAAACACCCCATGGCTATACGCAAGCAACGATATTGTATCCTCTCCAGCTTGAGAATATGAATCCTGGCAGCTGATCGGAAGCAAAAACTGCCATATTCTAACACTGACAATATCGTTGTTTTGTACAACTGAATGAGGTCTCCTGGATGGGCACCCCACCATGTTCCGGTTATTGTTTGGAGAAAATTGATTCTTTGCTGGCATTTCTGTTTCAAATACGCAATGTGTATTCCCCAGGTACATTTAGAGTCAAAATATACTCCAAGGTATTTGAAAAACATCGAGTGCTTGATCGTTTTGCCGGATAGGTGAAGCTGGAATTGGGCGGGTTCGTGCTTCCTAGAAAAAACAACCATTTCGGTTTTCTCCGTAGAGAATTCGATACCCAGCTTGAGAGCCCACGTGAACAGGTTGTTCAGGGTATCTTGCAAGGATTTTTGCAGAACGGCGGGATTAGTACCCGTGATGGAAATAACTCTATCGTCTGCAAGTTGTCTCAACGTGCAATCTTTAGTTAGACAATCATCTATATCATTGACGTAAAAACTGTACAAGAGGGGGCTTAGGCAGGAGCCTTGTGGTAGGCCCATAAAACTGTATCGAGAAGATTTCAAGCTGCCATGATTGAAAAACATGTGCTTTTCCGACAGTAAATTGTACAGGAAATTATTCAGAATTGGTGAAAGTCCACGATTATGAAGTTTCTCTGAGAGAATTTCCATGGAAACTGAATCAAATGCCCCTTTGATATCGAGGAAAACGGAAGCCATTTGTTCTTTGCGAGCAAATGCGATTTGGATTTCAGAAGATAGCAGCGTGAGAGAATCGTTCGTCCCTTTACCTCGGCGGAAGCCAAACTGCGTATTTGACAGCAAATTGTTCGCTTCAACCCACTTGTCCAAACGAAGTAGAATCATTTTCTCTAACAATTTACGAATACAGGATAACATTGCAATCGGCCTATATGAATTGTGATCGCAAGCCGGCTTGTTGGGTTTTCGTATGGCTATCACTCTCACTTGCCTCCAATCATGTGGGACAATATTCAGCTCCAGAAACTTGTTGAACAAGTTCAGCAAACGCTGTTTCGCCAAGTCTGGAAAATTCTTCAACAAGTTGAATTTAATCTTGTCCGACCCCGGAGCTGAATTGTTACATGAGAGGAGGGCAAGAATTCTACCATCGAAAAATTCTCATTGTCGCATTGGAGCGGAATGTCGCGTACGACGCTTTGTGCAGGAACGGAATCGGGACAAACCTTTCTTGCAAATTTGAAAATCCAACGATCAGAGTATTCCTCACTTTCATTTGTATGGTTCCAGCCACGCATTCTCCTAGCCGTATTCCAAAGAGTGCTCATAGCGGTCTCCCTTGACAAACCATTGACGAACTTCCGCCAATATCCACGCTTTTTTGCTTTAATCAGACCTTTTAGTTTGGCTTCTAGAGCTTGGTACTTTCGAAACCATTCCACTAGTCCAGTTTTCCGGAATTTTTTGAAAGCGGATGATTTTTCAAAGTTGACCTTTGAACACTCCTTGTCCCACCAAAGTGATGGAGGACGACGTCGGAAAGTAGTGGCAGGTACATGTTTCCTTTGAGCTTGAAGTGCGCTTTCGTAAATCAAACTCGATATAAAATTATACTCTTCGAGTGGAGGAAGTTCATGCATTGAAGCAAGTGCTTCAGATATTATTTCTGCAAATTTTCTCCAGTCAATATTTTTCGTGAGGTCATACGCAATATCGACTGACTCACAAGAACCTGATTCACATGAACCTGATCTCTGATATCGAGATATGTTATGTAAAAAATTCTCAGTTTTCAATAAAAAATATAAAAAAATACAGTGGCCTCTAGTCCAAAACCATGAAAACAACAAAAAACAACTACAATCAATCATTACAAAAAACAAATACAATGTTTTCGAATGTTCAATATTCTTCAACAAAAGCCTAGCTCATTAGCTTCAATTTGATATGTCGATCAACTAAATCGGTTACGTGATTCAAAAGTTATGAATTTTTGGGAAAAAGTTGAAAAAATGATTTTTCGGACCACCCTAAAATGAAAATGGCCACACTAACGAAAAAATAAGAAAATGCGGGTCTAATATTTTGCAATAGCGAGCAAAACTACCACTTTTCATGGAAATCTGAGAACCACTTAATCGGTTTGGCATGGAATGGCTGTATATGCAGACCGGAATGTATTTCCCCAACACAGATTTCCAAAAATAAAGAGCCTGGGGCAAATACAGTAGAACCTCGATTATCCGCGAGCGGTTGATCCGCGGTGCGGATTATTCGCGAAAGTGAGTTCCCTAGTAAGCCTATAAACCTTCCCGAAATTTGTCAATGAGTGGAAGAGTCTTGCTTTTTTGTTTTGGTCATGGCTTTTACATTATCTGATTACTGATGTACACGACCTTACAGATTGTTAGTTCAATAATTTCTGTATTGATGAAACATAGTTTTCATGTTAAAATATATATTGTTTGTGCTTTTACCTCATTTTTAGTCTTATATTGCATTATTCGCGATTTTCGTTATACGCGATGGCCTAGCCCGACTATTTCGCGAATAATCGGGGTTCTACTGTACATGCAAACTGCGAGTAGTTTTGTACACTTTTTATAATTTATTCGCGTTTCTTCAGCAAAATTAGAAGGTTTTTTGAAACGAGATAGACGATTGGATAAATAGTTCAGAAGTTATACCTACCTGATTCTTAGATAGAATTGAAGCCTGGCTTCCTGGTGATCAGATCAGCTCAGCCATACCATGACTAAGAGTTCATGTTAGATGAGAAAAAATGCCAAGCGACAACTGCTGCAAAAGCGATTCTCAATATATTCCCTACTTAAAGTTTGTAATAACTTCCAAGTGAAAATTTATACAGCATGAAGCATTGTAAGTTAGTCGGCAGCTCAGACTCTCCTGATATTTGTTTTTGTATTATTCACGTTGGAGAGATGCAAATAACTAATGAAAAGGATAATTTTAATTACCTATTAAATTTTGAGAATTTCAAATGTAGAGTTTGCAAAAAAGAAATGACAATAAAAAAATTTGAATTTAGGATCACGTTTAATAGGAAGGTATGAGGTGTAAAATGAAAATCTATGTATCGAACAAATAGCGAATCGCTAAGTAAATTTGTATTCTTCTTGTTTCATGTATTCCGTTAGAAATTGTGGAAACTCGTTTACAATGTTTGGATACAGCAGTATGCGGCATAGTTTAAACAAATCGTACAATCCGTATAACCGTGGATTTTTTTTTATAAATTATTGCGAGTGATGTATAGGTGTATAGGTTACTAGTAACTTAAAGAAAAAGAGTCCATTGTGGGACTTTGTTATATCACCACAAACTAAGGTAACAAACAAGTTCGTATTCCGAAAAACACAGATAACGATGGCACTTACAACAGCTCAACAGGCACTCATTCGAAGACATTCACACCGCACTAACATATTCACAAATATAGCGCTGGCGCCACTCACAGGGTACATCATTCCATACTACACCGCCCCAGCGTCCTATCTCCAGGCAGTTCTCGTTGTTTCCAGCGTTATCTGGCTGCCCGGGAGAGTAATTGAAGTATCCCGAGAGGTACCCAATCGGTTTATTGGTGGAAATCCAAACGAAGTGTCCCTCGTTGCCCAAATCGGTTCCTCCGATATACCATGGTCCTTTGGTGTTGGTTGATTTCGCGATGGCCTGCTCCAACAGCAGGCTGTCCTCTTCGGAAGTGATGGTAGCCAATCGATGACCAACGTTTTGGCAGAGGCGCCACGCTTCCAAAAATGTGACCTCCTTGTTGTTATGGACGTAGTATTGTTTTTTCAGCTTCACGGGTTGTAGCGATTGCGAGCAGGGTAGGGCAAAATTGGAATCTGGAAGAAATATATCAATTTGAGAAATCAGAACCGTTCTTCTTCGCACACTATATTAGCACTGACAGTCGTCATCATCCACGATGATCGGAGAGCAAAATGTAGTCGCAACGAAAACGAGAATAGCAACACATGATAATAATGAGAGGTTTGGAACCATCTTTACTTGTTACCGCGCTAACTTGTACCGATCGACTGAGACAATTTGCTTGAATGATCTCTTTTTCATCTACACTCTGTACTTCTACGCAGGAGAGCGGTGGTTCCCCAGTTTCAGCTCAGACTGATGATGTTTTATTCTATTTTTGTTTCGCGCAAAAACATGCATCTCACCTGAATTATTTCTAATCCATTTCATGTATTTTACAACATCCACAAAAGCCGTATAATCGGTAGAACTACAATAATTCTCATTCTGCTTTCTGGCTGCGGTAAACGAAATAACACCCAGAAGATACCATTTGCCCCTCACATTTCTGAACAGTCCACCTCCACTATCCCCGTTACAAGCATTAGTACCGTTCCGATATCCAGCGCAGAACACTTCCTCGGGAAGGTTCTGACCAAATGCTTCCGGGTTACTCTGTGCGCAAGTATCTCTCGAAACGATGGGGGCATTCGCAGCTCTCAGAACATTGGAGACGGTGTTCTGTTCGGTGAAGCCCCATCCAACGATTGTTCCCACGGTTTTATTACCGATCAATGAAAACATTGGGAGACATGCCGGTTGAACATATTTTCCGAATATAACAGCGCTTACTGTTATCAGCAGGGCTATATCATGATCATGTCGTAGTGCACTGAAACCATTTGGTACAATAATTGAACTCAATCCAATTTCCTGTTCGGTACCACTGCGTGCGTTGAGCTGATGTTTTCCAACCTGCACCACAAGATCTTCAATGGGTCTTGCCTGGGTCAAACCAGGATTCATCACGCAGTGAGCCGATGTGATAACAACGTTCTGGCCGACCAAGGTGCCTCCACAGATGTACTGTTTCACAGGTGATACTAAATATACAGCTGCATGCCATGGATAATCTCCTGGCTGCACTTCGTACGTATTTGTTATGAGTGAGCGTGTTTTGTCCTGCCGCACTCCGCACTGCGAACAGTCCGCGAATTTTATCGATATCAACGCGACGAGGGATAGCGCCACTGAAAGCTCCATCTCTATGACTAAATTTGCAGAGTGATCACGTTGAACACAACACTGACACTAAATTTGATCCCTACGGGGATTTTTCTTGAATCACTATATTCCCTCTCTGCACGGGGATTTTTTTGAAACCACTTCGCGGATTATGAACCTACTGATTGATTGCTTGAGCCATTCCATTCGGCTTTAACCTTTCAGGTCATTCGCCGTCTGTCGAAATGATTTTACAAATGTGTACAATATTATCAAATGCCGTGGTGAAAAATAAATAAAACATTGAATAATACTTTCAAATTTGAACATCAGTAGAGAACGGAACCCGCGCGGGAGCGCAGTGCACTAACTGCGCAGATTATCTCATCCTTCCGTGTCTGGTCTTCCTCGGGTCGTTGTTTTCGCAGATCGTATATATCGCTGTTGTGCTCCCTTGGCCGAGTGGTTAGCGTCATAACTAACATGCCGGGTGTTCGGGTTCGATTCCCGATTCTGGTTCGTCAAAGAAATTTCCTCCGACTTGCACTGTGATCACGCGTATTCTAGAGCTTGCCACTCAGAATGCATTCAAGGCGTGTTATTTGGCATAGAAATCTCAACTAAGTACTAATAAAAATGACGCAAGTAATACTACGTTGAGACGGTTCCTCTAGGAACGTTAGTGCCATTGAAGAAGAAGAAGAAGATATATCGCTGTACCCCGAATACTACTAGGTTTGGGATGCAAGCATGTGATGGTTCTGGAAATTCGCAGAGAAACAGTATGTGTGTGCATTAGGGTGGGTTTAGACTAGTGATATATTCATGTGAAGAAATATGATGAGATTTATAGAAATCGCATCAACCGTTTACACTAGCGTGAACTTCTATAATGAATATATTCATATTTTCGGTGAATTTATTCACCTGAAGTAGAACTGCATCCAACTTTAGTGATTTCTCACCAGTGAGAAATTCACAAGCGTTTACATATGCTGAATTTATTCAAGTTATGTATACCTCGAATAAGTGTATCATATTTATTCTCACCCGTTTACACCTATTTTCACGTGAATAAATCCATCTATAGCTAAAGATCTCCCTAATGTAAACCAGCCATTACAAGGATTAAGATCTTACTTACCCGGTCTACTCCAGGCTCCTCACAGAACCTACCGGCAGATACTCATCAGCTGATGTCGGGACCTCTCCAGTAACAAGCCGACATATCCCAGGAACGACAGATAAAACTTAAAGAAAACGTTTTTGCAGTTTCGTTGGTTGCTGTTCTTCATTGTAGAGAATCAGCAGTGAAAAGGCTGGATTTATATTATTGTGATTTTGTTTTATGGCACATATTTGTACTGCTAAATAGCATTCATAGTTTGGGGTGCAAGGATTTGAGCATTAAGGGGGTATTCTAGTGTAGAGACACGAATTTCGGACGTTTTTTCGAACTCCGTAAAAATAAAACAAAGAATATTTTTACTATCCATTATATCATTATTCGTTTATCTATCTTTCAACAATAAAACAAAAATAGGACGGAAAAAAATATTCATAATTAGAATAGTTACATGCTGGTGAAGTGAGGGTGTTCAAAAAAAAGTTGTGCCATGGCGTACACGATTCCAGTCCTTCTGGTTATCTGAAACAAAAAAATCGAACAGATTCTGAATCAGTAAAGATGTCGCTATGGCATGAACCTCGGACAAGTCAAAAACATGGGTTTTAACAAAATGGCGGCCGTTTGAAAACAAAAATGCTGTTTAAAACGTTTTTTTTGCGTTTACCGATTTTTTAAAAATAGTAAAATTAAAAAGTTATAATTTTTTATTTTTTATTTATGACATAAATCGGTTCAGTAGAACTTGAGATATCGTGTACGCCAGTTAGAAAAAAACTAGTTCCGAGAGAAACCCGTTTGAAGTTCATTGTGATGGCCGTAACAGGTTAGATACCACATCACTAAGATGGCTCTAACTAGGTAAATAATAGGATTTTCGATAAGTCCTTTCTAGAGTATATTCTTGAATGCCTAAACTACAGAAATATGGTAAAAAAAATTTCGATTTTTTCAGATTTCTAGACTAGAATACCCCCTTAATACATCTTCGCCGGTGAAACGAAGTGGTACGATTTTGGTGTCACTTTCGAAATATGAAAGGTCTTTGAGTGATTTTTGTTACTTGTTGACCAAAAAAATTTTTTCCATAGCTCAAAAAACTGTATTGTAAACAAATTATTGAAATCACAAAAAAATATATAAATATGCTTGAAAGTCCATCAAAATCAAGATTGATGCATGTGGCCAGATGGCCTTGAAAGCACTAGAAATATTGTGCTCGCTCTGGCCAACCTCAGTTTCTATTTGCTACTAAGTTGAAAGAAATTCTCAGAATATGAATGAATTAAACATAGTACAGAGCTTGTACTGACGGACAGAAGCGAAGCAGAAGAGAAATATTAAATAAGACTAAGAGGCTGTCCACATATAACGTTGACAGAAAAGGCACGAATTTAGACTCCCCCTCCCCATCTGAGGACAAGCGTGGACATTTTCATACCGCTACCCCCCTTGTTCACGGGGACATTTTTCCTTTTTAAACGGTTTTATTTAGCTTGCCCTGTAATTTGTATGTTTGTATGTTTGTTACAAGTTTGTCTGTAGCGCTGTACCACATTAATTGAAATTTGACCCCCTTCCTGTTGACCGATTGATCTGAAATTAGGAACACACCTTTATCTCTGCATTCGTTATAAAACTGCGTATTTCATGATCTTAAAAATCCATGATGGCGGCCGCTACAAAATGGCGGATTACACATTTTCTCTAAACCCCATCAATATGGGTATCAAATGAAAGGGCTTGACTAGTAGAACACAATTATAATTCCAAAATGGCCTCCACAATAAAATGGCGATATGTATTAGGCTGTCAAAAAAGTCCTGCGGTATTTTTTTTCGAATTTTCATTTGTTTATAAAATTAGTTACAATTATCTGTTTTAAGTCAAATATGGGCCGTTTTGTTCGATGACTTGTTCCCAACGAGATGCCAACTTCATAATACCCCTGTTATAGAAGCTCGCTTCCTTATTGGCAAAAAACTCGGATAGCCAATTTTTACAGGCCTCTTTTGTGGCTAACTTCTGACTACCTAGCTCGTTCACCATGGACAAAAACAGGTGGTAGTCACTTGGTGCAAGGTCCGGACTATACGGAGGATGCAAAAGAACCTCCCATCCGAGCTCCCGGAGCTTCTGGCGCGTCACCAAAGAAGCGTGTGGCCTGGCGTTGACCTGATGGAAGACAATGCGGCCTCTGTTTATCAAAGATGGCCTCTTCTTCATGAGTGCTACCTTCAAGCGGTCTAGTTGTTGGCAGTACAGGTCCGAATTGAGCGTTTGGCCATAGGGAAGCAGCTCATAATAGATTATTCCTTGACAATCTCACCAAACACACAGCAGAACCTTCCTGGCCGTTAATGAGGGCTTGGCCACCGTCTGAGCCGCTTCAGCGGGCTTCGACCACGACCGTTTGCGCTTCACGTTGTCGTAAGTGACCCACTTTTCATCGCCAGTCACCATCCGCTTCAGAAACGGGTCGATTTTGTTGCGATTCAGCAGCGATTCACATGCGTCGATACGGTCAAAGATGTTTTTTTTGCGTTAACGTGTGTGGCACTTATACATCGAGCTTCTTTGTGAATCCAAGCTTCTTCAAATGGTTAATAACGGTTTGATGACTCCCCAGCTCTTGCTACGATGCTACGGCTGCTACTATGTCGGTCTTTCTCGGCTAATTCAGCGATTTTGTCGCAATTTTCGACGACAGGCCTTCCGGAGCGTGGCGCATCTTTGACGACCTCTACACCAGAACGAAAACGTTGAAACCATCGTTGTGCGGTGGAAATGGAAACTGTATCGGGTCCATAAACTGCACAAATTTTATTGGCAGCTTGAGATGCATTTTTGCCTTTGTCATAGTAGTACTGTAAAATATGTCGGATTTTCGTGGCTCAGGAAGGAGTGAGCACATGTCAGCAAGTTGCGGCAAACCGCAGCTCTCGGAGGCCAATATAAGCTGACAATACAGAGGTCTTTGCCTCTGATGTTTGCATGACAAGCAACAGCTTCGATCCCTCCAATAGATGGAAGGTCAATTCGAAAAAATGAGTGACACTTATTGATCTCCAATAGCACCCCTCCGTATCTGTCATCACGGTCCAAGCGTATAATATAAAAATCGTGGAAAGAGAGATCATTTTGAGAAGAGAGCCGAGTTTCGGACACAGCAAAAACATCACAGTTGAAGTTATGAATTAAAAATTTGAACGTATCCAATTTAGGTATAAGACTACGACAATTCCACTGAAATACAGTGATATCTCCGACCTCTCTATTTAAATTAGCAACATGTGGGACATCAAGAGAGATAATCATTGCAAGGAGGGGCCATGTTTGCATCAATTGTTGCAGAATTGTCTTTAATACTGGAAGCATTGAGATGACAATGGTTCTGATGGAGTCGGAAACATTAAAACACGTGCAGATTTGATCCAAAAGGTCAGTCAACTTTATAAATCCCGATTGGGAAGTTGAGCTGGACGGACAAATAGGGACAGTTTGGGTTTTTGATGTCCCCTCGAGTGTTGGGTCGTTCGAAGGTGAACTATTCCCACGGAAGCCAGGAGGAACCTGATTTGGCTTGTCCGCTGCACTCGATTTTTTAGGCAAGCTAACAGGGGTTTTCACCGGGGGGACTTGTTCTTGAAATTTGGGAGTGGTCACATTTTTGCGCCGAGGATTCCCTTTGAAAATACACGGTGTGCCCCCGCTAGCTGTGTCCGCTTGCATTTCGTCAACTGGCAACGTGGAAAAGGTATTGTGTGTCGATATTGATTGTTGTTGTTGTTGGGCCAGTGGAGAAGCGCCCTTCAAAATTTCCGCAAAAGTTCGCTTCGAGCGTTCCTTTAAAGAGCGCTTCTGTTTCTCCCAGCGACTCTTGTAAGTTTCACAAGCTGAGAGCACATGTGGAGTCCCCCCACAATATGGACACTTATGCTCAGTCGCACTGCAAGATTCGCCCACATGTTGCTCTCCGCAAGTTGCACAGCGCTCCTTGTTGCCACAATAAGCTGAAGTGTGGCCGACTGACTTGCATTTTTGGCAAGTCATGGGCTTTGGCACGATGTATCGCACCGGTAGCCTCAATTTGTCCACCATAACGTAGTCCGGGAGAGCGGAACCAGCAAAAGTTACTCTAAACGAGTCGGACGGCGTAAATTTTGTTATTTACTTTTCTTAGGAGACTTTACCGAGTTGGCGACAGTCCAAGATTATGACCTCCGCCGAAGGGAGCTTCTTGAACTTGCCAACTCCTTCACTTCTAATTTTTTCGCACGTCAGACCCGTTTCAGTTATCACCCCCCCGATTTCTACGTCATTGGAGGGAATCCATACGCGATATTCGAGGATGAAATGCTTATCAGCAACAATCTCGTTTGCATCCTTCCGTTCAGACACGACAATTCGTAATTTGTTCGGTCTGACCTTGAAAATTTCTTCTACGGAAGTGTATCTGGTCAGATCTTTCATGATCTGAATCACGTTAAGGCCTTTTCCATTTGGTTTTGGCCGGAAGAAAACAACCCACGGGCCAGTTCCAGGTGCATCTTCTGGATAGACTCTGATACGTGGAGCGGAGACAACAGAGGGAGAAGACGAGGACGAGGATTGAGTTGTAACGGTAATATCAGAAGGAGGAAGCGAAACCGGGGAAGGGGGAGGGAGAGTGGGAGTATTGGAGGGCTGAGGAGGGAGAGTGGGAGAATCGGAAAGTTGGGGAGGGAGACTTGCGAGTTTTTTCGAGGGGGGCTTAGTAGGGTGAGTTGACTCGTCCCCGGAAGAGTTATCGCGTTTGAGTGCTCTTCCTGTTTCCTTTTTCATACATAAGGGGGAGTCACTTGTTTCCATGTCGGAGATCTCCATATAAGGAGACTCCCCACCACCCTCTGCCATTTCGTGGAACTTTAATTCTAATTATGATTTTTGTATATAATATATAGAAAATAATAATGAAATAAAAATAATGAAAAAAAAAAAAACTATCTTATAATAAATTTTTTATGACTATACCTAAATTTGCACACAGTGCGTATGATTCAATGACTGCTTCCGCTGACCACGCTCTCCACACTATCGTCAGTGTATTGGTGTCGAACGGGCAATCAATGCCGAAGCACGAACAAAAGATGACAGCGCTCGCTGTGGAATAATTTCTCCTCTCGTTGACTTAGATTTGCTTGCGCACTCCACTTATTCACGAATGTGCTCCGGTGCACGCAGTCGGGGCGCGTTTTCGCTTTCGTGTACGGAACGCACCACTGGCTAACTCAATTCACCAACTCAATTGTTCTAACACAGTCTGATGCGAAAGAAAAGAAACCACAACAAAAGAAACCACTTCGACTTAAGAAAGAACGATGATGGACGTTTTCGTTCTAACCACCGCAGGAGCTATCAATAAATACATCCGATACGAATGACTACCGATTACCGAATGACTGGGGGTGCCATATAAATGAAGCATAAATTTTTGCATAACTTAAGAACTAATCAAGAAAATGGAATCAAACATATAGAGGTTTTAGAGATCGATGAACGATTCTATGGTAGTTCGACTCTCCTCCCTCCTCTCTAAGGGGAGGCTGCCATACAAATGAAACACAAATTTCTGCATTACTCGAGAACTAATAAAGCAAATCGAGCCAAATTTGGCACGTGAAGATTTCTATCGTGATTAGAGATGGGCGAGCGCTCACGAGCCGTTCATTTGAGCCGGTACGTTAGAAAGAGC
This sequence comes from Toxorhynchites rutilus septentrionalis, assembly GCF_029784135.1. Classification (NCBI taxonomy): domain Eukaryota; kingdom Metazoa; phylum Arthropoda; class Insecta; order Diptera; family Culicidae; genus Toxorhynchites; species Toxorhynchites rutilus. Next base: position 103,803,073 of record NC_073745.1, read on the forward strand.
GTACGATCCACGGTTCTTTAAAAATGAGCCGCGGCTCTCAAATGAACGGCTCTTGAATGAACCACGGTACAAAAAGACCCACGGTTCTATTATGAGCCGTGGCTTATTTTGAACCGCGGTTCATTTAAGAGCCGTTCATTTGAGAACCACGGTTCAAAAAAGAACTGCGGTTCATACAAGAACCGTGTTTCTTCAAAGAGCCGGCTTATTGATAAAGAATAGTGAATCGTACGCTCGTTCTGACGAACCGGCAGTGTGGAAGAAATATATGTTTCCCATGCTGCTTTTTAAGCGGTTTCATTTAACTGCTTGTATGTTTGTAAATTTTGGCGGATTACATATTTTCTCGAAACCCCATAAATATGGGTATCTAATGAAAGGACTTGACTAGTAGGACACAGTTATTTATGTAAAATGGAAATCCAAGATGGCGGCCGTCATAAAATGACAGACTACTAATTTCGTCAAAACCCCATCAATATGGGTATCAAATGAAAGGCTTGCCTAGTAGATCACAGTTCTTTATGAAAAACTAGCTGACCCGGCAAACTTAGTCCCGCTCAAAATTTGTTAGTTGTTATCAATACTTTCAAACATTCACGTTTTCTTACTATGAGCAAATTCATGGGTCCAATCGCAGAACTGTTCATTGATTGATCTTCTAATCGACTCCGTTGAATATCAGATTATTTTCAGACACAATTCTCGTTCAAGATTTTTCAACCACTTGCAAATAACATGTTTCTCCGTGACATAGAATAAATGTTTTATACAGAAAATATGATAGAATAAAGACAGCCCTAAATCGGACAATTCCTTTTTCGAGTTCTGATCTTATCAACACATCCGGCAAACACAGCTTTTTTTGGTATAGATAGAAGAAGATATAGGAGTTCGTTTCATCACATTAAAATACGTTTCCAGTTTCGAACAAATATCAATTTCGCTAGCGCATACATGAAATGGACTAAGAACACTTGTCACTATGTAATTGTAGAATGGATATATGGATCAAGTGAAATCAGTTCTAGTGATTGTAAAAAAGCTCTGTATGAATTGATTTCGGAGCTGGTAAAGCGATCTACAAATCTTGAGTCAGACGAATTAGTAGCTTAATAAATACTGCTAGATCCTCGCTTCAATCAGCAAGGTTTTAGGGATAACAGAAAGTACAACTATGCACACCAGTCGTTGATAAGGATGCTAAAAATGACATACATGGAATACACACCTACGAAACTACCACAAATCGTTGGTGATGAAGCGCTGTCATCTGAATGGGAGGAGTTTGATGCAATGGTTGGCAATCTTCGATCCTCACATGATCCAAAAGCTGCTGCAACATCTATTGTAGATCCACATTTGCTGAGACTAAGCGACCCCTCGTTTTGGTGGAATGAAAGGAAATCTATCTCTCCGCGGCTCTATCTTTTTTTTGAAAATATTATGTATTCCGGCGACTTCAGTACCATGTGAGCGAGTTGTTCCGAAAGCAAGACAAGTTTGCAGTGAAAGATGTAGTCGACTTTCATCAGATAACATTGAAAAGATAATGTTTATAAATAAAAAAAATAAAAAGATGTGATGGAAATATATCAAAGAAAACCTTCAGTAAAGAAATATTTTTACTTTCTCTGCACTTATTATTGTTTTAAACCTTATTTTTTACGTCTTCCATTCTTTACATATCCGAATAAACCAATTCTTGAAAAGAGCCGTCGAGCCGCTCAAATGAGCCGGCTCTTTACATTGAGCGCACGGCTCTGAGCCGCTCACTGAAATGAACCGTTTTGCCCATCTCTAATCGTGATTCAACACTTCCCCTCTCTTTAAGGGGGGAGGAACCAAAATGGAACTAATTTCGGTATATGGAGGTTGTACGGGGTAATACACTCCTCCACCTTCCTTAATGGGGGGGGGCTGCTTTACTCGAGAATCAATCACGCAAACGGAACCAAATTTTAGATATGAGGGTTTTTGGGTACGAGAAATGTTTGTATGATGGTATGACACCCCTCCCTCCCCTGGAATTGAGGGGGAGGGGGTGTGTTCCAAAAAATTAAAACACATATTTCAATCAAACGTATTCCAACCAAATATGACAATTGAAAATTTTCAGAAAAATCTGAAGAAAATGGGAAAATTTGCGAAAATTCAATTCCCATATGTTCTACAATTTTATAGTGACAAGCGTTGATCTATTTGATGTTTGCGTTAACGAAATTAATCTTTGTTTGAAAGTGGAAATTGATTTTAATGTGATAAAACTCACTCCTACAGCTTCTTCTATCTATATAAATAAAAATTAATCGCCGAATGTGTTGATAAGAGCAAAACTCGAGGAAAGAATTGTCCGATTAAGGGCTGTCTTTATTCTATCATATTTTCTATATCAAACATTTATTCCACGTAACGGAGAAAAATGTTATTTTAAAGTGGTTGGAAGATCTTGAACGAGAATTGTGTCTGAAAATAATCCCGTAATAATAATATTATAATGACGTGTATTGGTAGAAGTACTAGGAATTTTATAGTAAAAGGTAATTTTAAAGGGTAGATTAGAAGATCAATCAATGAACAGTACTGCGATTGGACCCATGAACATGCGCTTCGTAAGAAAACGTGAATGTGATAACGAAAAATAAACTTTGGGCGGGACGAAGTTTGCCAAATCAACTAGTAGAATCAGTAAAAATATAGAGCTAGTTAATGCAATCAGATCGAAATTCACATTCTTTTCATCTAGAAGACAAGGAATGCCGGAAGAAAGATGCTTTTGTATCAAACGAATCAAAGTTAATGAAAAGGCTACGAGAACCAAGAAGCGAAATCTCTCGAGGTGGAACGGTTTTTTTTAAACGCACAAAAGGAAGCCAAAATATTGCAAAGAAAAATCGTTAAAATCGTAACAGTTTTGTGAAAGTGGTCCGAGTCAAAATGGAAATTACCCGTTTTGTACTAGTGTTTAACACATTTAGCCTCTGCCGGTCCCTAGGGACTGACGATGAGCTTTTCGTTAGAATAACGTTGATCACTGGGACTGACTGTTACAAAATAAGGAAATGTTGTTTCCTGATGTTTTTTTTGGGGCTCAACGTGTTAAAGATCCTTCAAGATTTTTTAAAACTGTTTTAATACATCCATTTGCTTATCTTTTACGACACTACTTACACTTCTCGATAAAAAAATCACAAACAATTAATTTATTGTAAAATACCGACAGACGTTCATAAATTTCATTGTTTTAGATACTACAACTACAGAGCTTGCGGAAAATATGGATTACTAGCTCTCGTTTACTACGTCTACTACGTGTTCGGGTTGATCCCTTCTATAAGTCTTTTATAACGATTGAAGTAAAGTCTTTTGTAATGATTGAAGAGAAAAATATGACGGATAGTAATCATTCTAAAGTATATTTCTCTCTTCTTCTACAATCGTTTTTTTTGTTCTGCTGGCGCTGCTTTTTCTTCTTCTGCTGCTAATGCGGCTTTCCTTCTAATGTTATCGTGGTGGTGGTCGGTGAAACAGTGGCGATTTGCAGTTATTTTTTTCACTTAAATTCTTGTTGTTTCTTAATTTGGTTCACATTGTAATATAATACTACATTTCAAGTGATCAACTTAGGGTTCTACATCTTTGAGTTGTGGCGATTTGCCGGCAGCGCGCCTCGTTTTTATAGCGATCGCGATTGCTGTTCTTGTTGTTTTTTTCTTCGCTGATAATTTCGATAGGCGTGGCCAGGGGTACCAAATGTACTGCATCACGACAGTAATCTCATGACTGTCGCCACCATTGTCCCGTGACAGTCACGCGATTGAATTTTTACTACAGTCACACAGTGGAAATGTTATGCGACATATATTGTTACTGTCGTGTACTGTACACGAATACATTCCCATGTGAGAGTATTTTGGTCTTTCGTCTGCGACAGACCCGCTTGCTCATTAGTGATGTTTTTGTAGATTCTGAATGCAATAGTTATACGTTGCTACCGTCGTTGATGATTTTTTTCCCTCGTGCTGATGATGTCGGGTGTCTTAGTATGTATTTTTCCAGTACAACGTCATTTTATTTCATTTCATCTTCGCAAACTAAAGAGATTAACCTGCTGTGCAGCGAAGAATTAATAACAATTAATAACTGGCGAATTCTGCAGCATATTCCGATATGGGAAAATTTAATTTGTTGATGACGCGGCTATTCTATGTAGAGAAGTTTTCGGGGGAAATAGTGTGAGCAACAGAAGAGAATCTGTTGAAAGAGGTGCGTGGAGAAGTGTCGTGGGTGGAAGTCGTGTGAATGAAAGTTACGCGAATGCAACTGTAGGGCCAGATTAGAATGCGGCTGGGGGAAGTGTTGCGCACTTAGCAATGTAGGTTTGGACATGAAGGAGATTTTATTTTATTTATGAATAAAATATGTTTAGCGCGTAATCTTAATATTATCAACAAAATTTTAGTATTATTAATAATGATAATAATACTAAAATTTTGTTGATTGACTAACTGACCCGGTAAACGTTATGCTGCCATTTAGATAATTGAAATACAGCCACCTTACTGCCCTCATTCACGGACTTGCAAATGTATTTAATGCTTTTCACGGAACTACAGAACTGCAGAACATTAATATATATGTTGTTCATGCAAGATTTTATTACTCTGTTACATAGAACACATGTTTGATACGGTAGAGTGTGGCTAGGATGCATAGCTCGATTGAACTTGAGTCGTCGAACGGATTACAGAATGCAAAATTGCAATCCGTTCGGGTAATTCTAACTCGATTGTATTTCAGAATACGACGGTATACTTTTACCTGGTGAATTAGGTTTGCCTGGTTGATTCTTGCTTTGAAATATATGATTCATTGACATTCAAAACTATAATTATATCATGATCTGAAGAATTTTCCACATATAGAGATATTTTGATTTGAACATTCAGCTATTTTTGAAAGTGTGAAGTTAATAAAACAAAACATTGCCTTTTTTTATGTACAAATTTATTTCCATGAAATCTTCTACGTGCGAAAATTTTCGCTATACTTGTTTCATTTGCGATTTTTTCGGGAATCTGTTTAATGGGGGAATCAACTCTGGTAAATCGAAAAAATGGTTTTTATGCAATGTTGTACCGGAAGGATTCTTCGATATTTCATTTCGTTGAAAATCTGCAGTAAAAACTATGGGGTCATCTCAAGAGTAACATGGCTGTACGAATCTTTAAGAGCATTTTTTCAGCTGGTGGTACGTTTATCTCAGAATCTAGTGGACCAATTTAGCAGAAGTTTTTTTTCAGCATGCAAAAATGAATTCTGACCTACGAAAAGGACCTATCTGCTTTGATCGATTATCATCATTGATAACTTCTCTGATAAACGATCTTACGATTTTTGTTGAATTTTTTATTATTATTCAAATGGCCGACATTTTGGCAATTTTCATAATTTTCAAAAACCGCTACGTAACAATTCAGATAATAAGATTTTTACATGCTAAAAAAATCAGCCATATCGGTCCACTGGATTATGAGAAAAACGTACAACTAGCAAGAAAATATTTTAAAGATTTAAAAAAAATATCTTTCAAATGAAAGCAACATAATTGGCTCACGTAGCGTACTTTTTAGTGTAGAGCCAGTTTAGTTCTATAACTCTGTCATTGTTAAAATTCGAACATATGCGTAGGAGGGTTTTTTCCCATGAAATATGATCATCTATCACCTCCTGAGAGATTCTGGGAAAATATATTAAATTCTTCTTTTACATTCAATAATCAAAAATTATATGCATGAAAAACAAATTAAAAAAAACATTTTTTTGACTCGATCATATACAGGATTCTATTATATACAGTGAAAATAAATCGGAGACTGTATATAATCGAGTTCGCGCTGCATTAGTTTCCAACTTGGAGGATAAATCTAAACACTCCCAACACTGAGTATTTCCGACGTCACCAATATATTATCGAAGAAACTCTCGCCTAGAATTATTAAGCTGTGCGTGTTTTTCTCATATGAATTGTTGATCATTTGTGTATCTGGATTCAGGCATCCCAACAGTAAAGCATTCTAATTACAGTCGATATGAAATTAACTCGGCTTCCTATGTGTGCACGCAACTAGTGATTACAGCCATATGGCCGATACACATCTCAAAGCGTACTGGTGAAGAAGCACAAACGCATAAGATACAGGCTAGCATTACGACATTTTTCTGGCGACAGTCACGTGTGACAGTAACCCGGGTAAACCGATGAGATTCATCGCTTCGTCAGCGACTGTTACGGCGACAGAGCGAACGGAATAGCAGACACGAAAAAATCGGAAACGAACAGTCTCTCCGGCTCACTACGGTCAGGCACGACAAATTAGATGAATTCGACGAAACACCGAAACACCGACTGTTGCTGTATAGTATTACTTTATGCATTCATGCTCTGTCGCTTGTATACGAGTGTAGCGCGCTCACAGAGACTGTCGATTCAATTTCATACCGACTGTTATGAAAATGCAGTACTTTTGGGATGCCTGGGCGTGGCATACGATGTTGATTTTTCTTCCGTGGGAACGAAAACAGATAGTCCGTGCTTCACGGCACAACTGTTTCCTGTTTCTTCTCATCCGGTGCCACAGTCCGCCGTAACCGATTCATACAAACGGCCAATTCGATAGTTTTATCCTAGGAAATTGCCTTCTCAACGAAATATAGGGTAGGAGAAAAAGAAATGTCGTATTTCTGATCGAAATTTGACGCTTTATTTAACATACTTGAAAGTATCCAATTTAAGTCAAATATACGCCATTTTGTTCGCAAACTTGTTGCCATTTAGAAGGCAACTTCATTATCCTCCCCTTATAAAACCTCCCCTCCTTATTTGCAAAAAAACTCAGACAGCCAGTTTTCGCAAGCCTCTTTTACGGCCAACTTAGTATCACCAAGAGCGTTTTGCATGGACCAGAAGAGATGATAGCCAGGTCCGGACTATACGGTGGGTGCAATAAAACATCCCATACGAGCTCCCGTAGCTTCTGGCGGGTCATCAAAGATGTGTGAGGCCGAGCGTTGTCCTGGTGGAAAACAACACCATTCCTATTGATCATTTCTGGCCGCTTCGGTCAAGCTGCTCACAGTAGAGAACCGAGTTGAGGGTCTGGCCATAGTTGAGCAGCTCATAGTGGATGATTCCCTTCCAATACTACCAAACACACAGCAAAACCTTCCTGGCCGTCAATCCGGGCTTGGCGATGGTTTGGGCCGGCTCACCGCGCTTCGACCACGACCTTTTTTCGCTTTAGGTTGTCGTACGTGATCCACTTTTCATCACCAGTCACCATCTTTTTCAAAAATGGGTCGAGTTCGTTCCGTTTCAGCAGTGCATGGCAGGCGGTGATTTGGTCTAAAAGATTTTTTTACCTCAACTCTTGTGGCACCCATACATCCACCTTTTTTTGGAATCCAATCATCTGCAAATGTTTCCAAATGGTTTCATGGTCTATACCCAGTTTCTGGCCAATCGAGCGAGTGCTCACATGCCGGTCTACTTGGATGATTTCAACGATTTTATCGGTTTCCACGACGATTGGCCTACCAGTACGGGATGTATCTTAGACAGCCACTACACCAGAACGAAATCGATCAAACCAACGCTGTGCTGTGCGAATCGTTACAGTATCGGGTCCATAAACTACACGATTTTTTTCGGCCGCCTTCGTTGCAGTTTTTCCTCGCAGGTGGTAGAAACGTAAAATATGGCGAATTTCTTGCTTGGTGGACTCCATCTTTGACGCGCTATAACTTGAGACTGAAAAAGACAATCAAAACACTGTCAAAACGAGCACAGATTGTCGTCTTTAAATAACCGTATAGTATGATCCGATGCGATAAGTACAACACTAGATATTTAAGTGTTGCCATATATTGACAATATACGACATTTCTTTTTCCCCAACCCAATATTACTTACGTCATTTCAATTGAGGGGCTCATAAGGAAAGAGGGGTAGGTGACTTGATCGATTCCTCTTCATCAATTTTTTCGTTAGCTAATAACTCAACTGCAAAAACGTTCCAATTTGAGTTTGTTATAGAATCTAATAGATGAAGTTACGACCTATCTTCCATATTGTCAAATACAGCTGCGAATGTGTTATGCCCAGAAGAGAGAATCGATGTAGAGAAATCGATGATGTCATTTACACCCCTTTCATTTTGAGTCCCTCAATTAGTATTGTGTTGAGAATTCGATATTGGTTGGTTGATTGACATGAGGCCTGACGTTGATCTGGTAAACCACGAGAATACGTTTTGGTTCAAACTTCTTTCAAAGAAATGCTGCTGACAAAATGTGTCCGAAAGTGGAAGCAAAAGTGTCCGGAATTCAAAACATGATTGAAAAAGTGTCCGGATTCAAAATCACTGCGCAATGAAGAAATTTCCTGTAAATATAACATGATTTTGAGGTTTTGAATTTGAATTTTTTTTTTATTCCAAATTTGAATTTCCATTTTTCGTCACTCTTTGCTTCGCAAACGTGTGTTTTCCTTGAGATTATAAAGCATTTCTCGGTCAAATTGTTTGGAACCCACTGTATGTCTGCTAATCCTCGAATCAACATTGCGATTTATGCGTCATTAGTGGTTACACGAACTTTCCGAACAACCAATATAAAAAAGGTGGCCAGTTTCGTTATTGACTATTTGAGGTTTAAAAATATTCAATTTTAAATTCTCTGACCGTGGTCAATTCTTTTACTTTCGAAAATTTATTTTCCTTCAACCCTTTCGCTATGGGCGTCGTCTATAAACGACATCCGCGCCATGAGCTCTTAGTACGAGCGTCGTCTATAGACATCAGGGTGATACTGCACATCGATCACACCAGCGCATACTTTTCGGCGCAGTGCTTCGTACAGCGGTAGTACTCCGACGGAGCACACTGTCGTAGTGAAAGGGTTGAACGTGTTTTGCACACTTTTGACAATATCGATTAAAGTAACGTTATCAGTGTTACCGTTTATACATTTTACAGCCCCGATTAAATCCGATGTACGACCAACCCATAAATTGAAATTGATTACCATAATATCCTGTCCATGATTTATCATCTCCCTGTGAATGGGATCGATAGCTATGTCATCAAAAGTGAGGTTACAGGCGCTGATTCATGATTATGCACAGAGCCCGCCACCGTTTTATATCTATCTTTGTTGTGTTCCCCACCCATTACCTCACATATCGATTAATGATGAAAGAGAAGGCCCTACAGTTCGAATTCATAAACGGGATGTTTATGAATAATAAATTTCAACTTGTTTCGAACCGATGAATTTATTTATGAGCCGCTATAGTTATTTGCTATTGATTATTTAAATCCTTGATACAGAGTATCAGCGGGAGGAAAACACTCTGGAAAACGCGACTAACGACGATACAGCCTTGTTATTCTTAGCTAAGCTGGGCTAAAAGTGTTACGAAACATTTGTCAATACAACCTTGACTCTCGTAATTTGGACCTAAAACACATGAAAAACAACTTCGACGTAATACTCTAGCCACTATTACAACCACTAAAACGCATCCGTGCAAATATCGTAATGCGCATGCTTGCAAAATCCAAAACAACGAATTCTCATTCCCTTCGCTCTCCAGAGTGCGCGTTCTCTCTCTCCCTATCTCACCTTGTTCAGAATCTGCATGCGGTAAATACTGGAGAGAAAATTTACTGTTATTCTTAGAAATCTCTGGCACAACGTGTGTTTGTGTTTGTGTTGGTGGTGGTGATGGTGATAAGTGGTGGGGGAAAATCAGCTGTTGTTTGTTTTGCTTCGCCAAGAGCATTTTCCCTTTGCCATCCGTTCTCCCACTCCCCCTTCGGTGGAAAACTCCCCCAGCAGTAGGTCATTGGGAAAATTCCACCCAAAAAGGTCGAGCAGCTGCTGCTGGCGGTGAACCGAAAGCAATAGGTGGTGGTGGGATTGAATGCGGAAAAAGAAAATAAGGGATATGCCCTTCAGCAGATTCGCCAATGACGTCTGAAGCTTTTGTTTTATGGATGATTTTCGTTGGGAAATGATTAAAAGAATCACGTAATTTGCCTTCATCCCCAGCTTTAAATGCAGGACCGATTGACTGTTTGGAAGGAGATGAGGTGACGGGATCAGGATTTTTTTAGCTTGATTATATGTTTTACAGCTCATGAGAGATCACAACATTCAAAACAGATACATAGCAACTTATTCCTTGTAATATGGAATTTTATCGGGTTTTTGAAATTTTTTGTTTTTACATTTTGATGATAATGATGGTCCGGCCTCCTTCCCCTACAGAATTTTGAGCAAAATGAGTTATCTAATATATTTTTTTTGTTCTCTGAATCGAAATCAGTTTAGCAAATAAACAAACCAACTTATTTGATTTACAGATATAAGTTCAAAAATGCAATGTCAAAAGACAAGCCAATACTCGATGTCTGCCACAGACCCAATACGGTCCTGACAAGACCATACAAAAAAAAAAAAAATTACGGAAAATACGAATAATACGAGAAATATGAAAAAAAAACAAATACAGCGCGGACTCGATTATATACAGTTTCTCATTTCTTTTTACTGTATATAATCGAGTCAAAAATTTGTTTCTTTATTTTTTTTGCATGTATTTTTGTTTTTTTTTGAAAATAAAAGAAGAATATCTACCTTTCTTAATTTGGCTGCAATATCGATATAAACAATTCCTGGTGAAAATTCAAGCATAATCTTCAAAAATCACGATTTTTCCCTTTAACCCCACTGTACATGTAATAGCCACTTAAACTTCACCTTAACGTTGAAAGGTTATATTTCTTCATGAAATAAGAAGCCATATTTGAAATATAAAATAAAAATATTTTTTCCCAAACTGGACTCGAGTCCAAAATTGTATATAGTCGAATCACATATAATCGTGTCCGACCTGTAATACAGGAAATACGAAAAAAACGAAAACGGAAAATGCGAGAAAAGCAATAAAACAAGAGAAATACGAAAAAAGGAGAAACACGGATAATGCAAGAAATACGAAAAACTCAAAAAAATACGAGAAATACCAGGAAAAAATACCAAAAAACACAAGAAACACGAAAAATAAAAAAAGAAACATGAGAAATACGAAATTACGAGAAATACAAATACAGCGCGGATTTCATTTTATACAGCCTCCGTTTTCTTTTTACTGTATATAATCGAATCCTGTGTATAATCGAGTATTTTTTTTTTCATTCGTTTCTAAACCATATATTTTTCGTACATTGAAGATGAAAGAAGAATTTAATTTTTGTTTCATCCCCTTGAAGTCAGAAAACACCTTTTTCACATGAAAAAAAATAATTTATCCAGAAACTCTCAGGAGGTGATAGACGAGAATATTTGATGAAAAAAACATCCTTCTACGCTAATGTTCGAATTCTAAAAATGAACTTTTTTTTTGTTTCGAACTCTGTTGCCTCAAACTTGCTCTACATTAACACTTTCACGTATAACATCGAGTCTCACTTTAATATCGCGCTGGTGTGATCGATGTTCAGTACCATCCTGATGTCGAGAAAGAGAAAGAGAAAGAGAAAGAGAAAGAGAAAGAGAAAGAGAAAGAGAAAGAGAAAGAGAAAGAGGAAAGAGAAAGAGAAAGAGAAAGAGAAAGAGGAAAGAGAAAGAGAAAGAGAAAGAGAAAGAGAAAGAGAAAGAGAAAGAGAAGAGAGAAAGAGAAAGAGAAAGAGAAAGAGAAAGAGAAAGAGAAAGAGAAAGAGAAAGAGAAAGAGAAAGAGAAAGAGAAAGAGAAAGAGAAAGAGAAAGAGAAAGAGAAAGAGAACGAGAACGAGAACGAGAACGAGAACGAGAACGAGAACGAGAACGAGAACGAGAACGAGAACGAGAACGAGAACGAGAACGAGAACGAGAACGAGAACGAGAACGAGAACGAGAACGAGAACGAGAACGAGAACGAGAACGAGAACGAGAACGAGAACGAGAACGAGAACGAGAACGAGAACGAGAACGAGAACGAGAACGAGAACGAGAACGAGAACGAGAACGAGAACGAGAACGAGAACGAGAACGAGAACGAGAACGAGAACGAGAACGAGAACGAGAACGAGAACGAGAACGAGAACGAGAACGAGAACGAGAACGAGAACGAGAACGAGAACGAGAACGAGAACGAGAACGAGAACGAGAACGAGAACGAGAACGAGAACGAGAACGAGAACGAGAACGAGAACGAGAACGAGAACGAGAACGAGAACGAGAACGAGAACGAGAACGAGAACGAGAACGAGAACGAGAACGAGAACGAGAACGAGAACGAGAACGAGAACGAGAACGAGAACGAGAACGAGAACGAGAACGAGAACGAGAACGAGAACGAGAACGAGAACGAGAACGAGAACGAGAACGAGAACGAGAACGAGAACGAGAACGAGAACGAGAACGAGAACGAGAACGAGAACGAGAACGAGAACGAGAACGAGAACGAGAACGAGAACGAGAACGAGAACGAGAACGAGAACGAGAACGAGAACGAGAACGAGAACGAGAACGAGAACGAGAACGAGAACGAGAACGAGAACGAGAACGAGAACGAGAACGAGAACGAGAACGAGAACGAGAACGAGAACGAGAACGAGAACGAGAACGAGAACGAGAACGAGAACGAGAACGAGAACGAGAACGAGAACGAGAACGAGAACGAGAACGAGAACGAGAACGAGAACGAGAACGAGAACGAGAACGAGAACGAGAACGAGAACGAGAACGAGAACGAGAACGAGAACGAGAACGAGAACGAGAACGAGAACGAGAACGAGAACGAGAACGAGAACGAGAACGAGAACGAGAACGAGAACGAGAACGAGAACGAGAACGAGAACGAGAACGAGAACGAGAACGAAAACGAAAACGAAAACGAAAACGAAAACGAAAACGAAAACGAAAACGAAAACGAAAACGAAAACGAAAACGAAAACGAAAACGAAAACGAAAACGAAAACGAAAACGAAAACGAAAACGAAAACGAAAACGAAAACGAAAACGAAAACGAAAACGAAAACGAGAACAAGCACGAGAACGAGAATAGGATATAGGATAACGATGGAGAGTATAAAAATGAAGAAAATAAGGATGAAACGAATAAGAATGAAGAAAACAAGAATGGAGAACATAAGAATGAGAAAAAAACCTAAGAAAATAAGAATGAAGAGATTTGGAATGAATAAAGTACGAAGAAGAGAAGAAGAAGAAGGAAGTACGAATGAAGAGAAGAAGGATGAAGCAAATGAGAACGAAGAAAATAAAAATGAAGAAAATGTGGATCAAGAGAATAATAATGAAAAGAATAAAAATGGAATGATAAAAATGAAGCGAAAAAGAAGGGAGAAAATAAGAATTGATGAAAATTGAAATAAGGATGAAGAAAATAAGATTGAACAGAATAAGAATGAAGAAATAATCATTCAGAAGAAGAATGAAGAGAATAGGAAAAAAAAGAAAGAAAATGAAGAGATCACGAATGAAAAGATAATAATGGTGAGAATGAGGAGTATGAGTTAAAAGAGCATAGCAGTGGAATCCGTTTATAATGACATCGAAGGGAATTGGCAAAAAAGTCATAATAAGCGGATGTCACAAAGCTTTTGCGGGAAAAACGGTTTTTATGTAAATACGTGCTTATGTATGTCACTGTAATGTATTCATTATATCCGATATTTTTACAAAGAATTTTATATGAAAACCAAACTTCGTTTTGTAATCACGTCATTATAGGTGGAGTCATAATAAACGGTTTATACTGAACTATTTTTTGCCATTTTTGTGATGGAAAGGAAAGAAAAAAGTGCCAAAGACAGAGGAGGTAGAGGAGCACTAAATTACAAGTTGTACCAGAAGTGCAAAATGCTATGCGTACCCTGGGAATGAACGATTCATAACTTTCGATTTTATGACTTTTCGGAGAAGAAGGAAACAGGATTTTTTTCTGAAAACAATCTGATTATCTTTGCAATTTCTTCCTGATCAATATAGTTCAATTTTGATATTCACCGCATAATTATCCAGAACATTTCCCTGTAGTGACCGACTTGCTGTCCTTCTGTTCCGTATCAACATGATACTGACAATTTTTCTTTCTCTTTTTTTTTCTCTCTTCCAGGTAAGTGTCATCCTTTTTAACGTAGAGCGAGGACAGTGTAAATTGTGGCATCGCATGGGAGCATATTATTGTCGCGGCGTGGTCTCCAGGTAACGTATGCTCTGCAGCAGCTGTGGAACGTGGATAAGTCCGAGTACATACATCACCGCCGCAGAAAGTGACAGTTTGGTGTGAAGCGAATTAAGCTGCTCGGGGAAGGGTAAGGCTCGGTCCCCCTCTCTGATGATGTCATTGGTGGTAATTTGAAATTCAAACTCTTCTTACCGGTTCCACTGGCTAATGTATTGCACCGAGGGTAGCCATTAGCTTTCTAGCAGTGCCCTGTTAACTTCCAGGAATTGACGGCGCAAGACATTGAACTTCTCTGCCACCGAACAAACACTCCCCCGAGAGCCAAGCGGTAGTTTCCATGTTGCATCGATTAGTTTCTGAGCTGGAGGCGCGCTTTATGGCCAATCGTCAACATCACCATCATCATTATCACCTAGCGCTCTGCCCGGAGAATGGGGCCCTCAGGGCTGAAGAGGAGAAAGCCACGGAAGAGGATATTATATTGGCCTCACTAGTTTAACGAGAATTCAGTGTTTAGCACACACGAGCAAGCATCCGAGCAACGGAAGCAACAGAGCATAATGGCGAAAGGTGATTGACTGTGTGTGCAGAACTTCCACAACGGAGCAGAGGAGGAACGCGGCACGTGCCTCTTCAGCATTTGAAAGCTCGGAACAACTGGACCGTACGTATCGCAGCTGTTGTTACAGTGCTAATGAACCTCGAAACGAAATTCGAGACCGAGCAGATTACTCTACTGGTGGTGGCACTGCCTCGGACGGAGCGGGAAAATATTGGACAGCACGTGATTTCCAGCAGGAAAAGAACAACCATTGGCGGTCGCTCGAGTGGAAAACCCCCTAAAGCTGAAGCCATAGCAATATCCGTTCTCGGTTCCGGCGATCTCTCATCTACTGTAACACATCAACGTTTCATCCGAAAATCGTTATCCGTATCGAACTGGCGTCGTTTTGCTTAATGGAATCAATTACGAAATATGAGATTCACCCAAAAAAAAAAAACGCCAAGCCAAGTCTCATTTCTAGAGATAACTAATTTATCCTAAACCCCATGAACAGAGGGAACCGAGAGTCGAAATGGTGGAGAAAAGAAATCTATCACACCTTCAACCCATTTCTATTGGATATTCTCTTTTATTTCGGTACTCGATAAGTACACAATCGAATTTTCCTCGCCTCGTGTTGGTGGGTCTCTTGGCTTCGGGTCTTGGCCGGTTCCTTCCCAGAACGGAGCGCCCGCATCGGGATTCCGAGATATTGATTCCCAACGTGTTTTTTTCCATTCCACTTACACACACACATACCACGGGCACATCATGATTGCTTGCATCAGTAACTCCGATAGGCGTGACTAATCACATTCTTCCTGGGCCTTCTTCGCCATCGATTACGTTTCCGACGAATTCGACTCAGTTCTTGATTCTACTTTCTCAAAAATGAAAAAAAATAGAAAGGAAGATCTTCAGTACATAAAACCTATCCAAACGGAGAACGAAGCCATTAATCATTCCGGGCCAGATATTGCTCTTGATTTAGTGTCCGTCTCTTTCGGGCGCGCGATGTTTTGCGTTTTTTTTGAGTGTATGCGATGTTCGAAAATAAATACCAGCGAATTCCTGTGTCGAAGCGCGCACGCGAGGCGTGATAGCAGGGGGCTTTAGGGGTTGACCAGTGGTCAGTTAGTGGGTAATCGTCAAAAGCAAACAGCAAAAATATTGCTTGCTACCACACTAACCAACAAACAAACAAACAAACGAATGTGCAAATGTGCGACCAGAGAGGTTTACTGACCCCTAATACCACGGCGGGGGTGATCTACGGGAAACGACGC
The DNA here is from genome assembly GCF_029784135.1 of Toxorhynchites rutilus septentrionalis. NCBI lineage: Eukaryota > Metazoa > Arthropoda > Insecta > Diptera > Culicidae > Toxorhynchites > Toxorhynchites rutilus. The sequence goes on from NC_073745.1 coordinate 103,819,157, forward strand.
TAATGAACGCCGTGGAGCTGTGTTTGCATTGACACACGCTGATGAGTATTAAAGAGGTGGCGAATGTGGCTATTATTTCGTGCACTTGCTTTGAGGGGGAGGTGTAAATTGGGAGACAATTGGTCCGGACCGAGTACCAGATAGTGATGGAAGAGACTGTCACTGTTTTCAGTAAGTCGACTGTGTGTTTTTACGTTTTTTTTTTTCTGGCCGAAGCTTATTTTCGTGGGTCGATGGCATCAGTCGAAGGTTAGAAAAAAGAGTAAAGAAATGGATGGATTATGATTTAACCCTCTACCGCCCAAGTTTTTTATTTATCTAAAAAACCTTCTCCACTTTAATCTCGAATTTCCGACTTTCAACTTGAAATACTCCTGGCAGAAAGCTGCCAGCATACAATGTGTATGTGTGATAGGTGAAAATATTCTAAAGACGTTCTAGTGGGGGTGAACATTGAAAATAATATCTGAATAATTTGAAAAGAGAATCCGCGAAGCCCGTCTAAAGGCGGGTTTGGGCTGTAGAGGGTTAACCGCAAGGTTGACGTGGGACTACAGTTGATTTAGTAATCGTTTGTTTGTATTGATTCAATTATTGGTTGAATGAAACAATTTTCGAATTCAATTGAATTCAACATATTTGCTGTATAAGTAAAGTTTTTGAACAAACGCCATGTAGTGTAAGGCACCTTGGTTTTGATGACTGTGTTAGGGAATATACTTCGATGGGATAAAAATTCCCTCAACTTGCATGTATTTAATGCTAATTTTCCCAGGCACCTTGGGTTTGAAATCTTTGTTAGAGAAACCGTAAATCGGATCAATCAGAACATGCCAGGTGGGGTGTTTAGATAACGCTTACCATTTCACATTTGTTCAACTGTTTATCTCATGAGAAATAACGTTTTATTCATTGTGACAGATGTGTAGAAATATTACCTATCAATTAATGCAAACATCTTTCCGATCTATTGAGAAATGTTCGACTTATAAGCATTCGAAATCTTTCATTTTTTCCTGCATGCCCTATGTTTAGGTTTTTATTGAAAATTGAATGAAATTCAGAGTTTTCCGAAAATTTTCAATTGTCATGTTTGGTAGGAATATGTTTGGTTGAAATGTGTATTATTTTTACGGGACCCTCTCTCCATTCCAGAGGAGGGAGGAGTGTCACACCACCATAGAAACATTTCTTGAACCTGAGAACCCTTACATCCCAAATTTGGCTCGTTATGCAAAAATTTGTGTTTCATTTGTATGATAGCTTCCCCTTAGAGAGTGGGGAGGAGTGTCGAACCACCATAGAAACGTTTATCGATCCTTAAAACCTATATATGCCAAGTTTGATTCAATTTGCGTGATTAGTTCTCGAGTTATTCAGTCCCGCTCCCTCTTAAGAAGGGGGACCTCCAGATGCCAGATTTAGTTCCATTTGCTTGATTAATTCTTGAGTTATGCAGAATTTTATGCTTCATGTGTATGGTAGCCCTCTTTTAGAGAGAGGGAGGAGTGTCGATTCACCATAGAAACGTTTCGTGTTCCCTAAAACCTCCGCATGCATAATTTGGCTCGATTTGTTTAAATAGCTCTCGGGTTAAGAAGAAATTTGTGTTTCACTTGCATGGCAGCCCCCCTTGGAAAGTGGGGTCGAGTGTCTAACCACCATAGAAACATTTATTGCTCTCTAAAGCCTCCACAATTTGGTTCCATTTGCTTGATTAGTTCTCGAATTATGCAGAAGTTTTTGTTTCATTTGTATGGCATAAAGACCCCCACCCCCCTTTTTTTTTAGAGAGAGGGGGGGGGAGGAGTGTCGTGTTCGTGCTCCCTTGAACCACCACATGTCAAGTTCGGCTCGCTTTGCTTGATTAGATCTCGAGTTATGCACTCGAGTTATCCCCCCCCCCCCTTGAGAGGTGGAAGGAGTTTTGAACCACCCTATAAACGTTTCTTGCCCCCTTAATATGCCAAATATGATTGCCACATCATTTATACATCTATAGTGGAAGGGATTAACATATTTTTCATCTGTACAAAAATCTGTTCAAAAATCTATACCAAAATCTGTACCATTCTGAATTGTTTTGTTGCATATAAAAAGCTGTCTCATTAACATGGAAGTCAAAAAAAAAAGGCTCAAGTTTCAAAACACTCATTTGTTAAACATATTTGCAGAATTTGGACTGCACACTGCATTCATTGGAAGTTACGATCTACTCCACGCTGTTTAAAGGGGTATTTTAATGTAGAGGCACGAATTTCGGAGTAAAGATACTGCTATCACATGAACCTCGGGTAATTCAAAAACATGTTTTTTAACAAAATGGCGGCCTTTTGAAGGGGTTTCAAACATTGTTTTTTGCGTTTCAAGATTTTTTTTAAATAGTATAATTGAAAAATTATATTTTTTTCATCGGTTTATGCGATAGAGAGATGCATACAGATTGTATTCATACAATTTCGACATAAATCGGTTTTTATCGAATTTATGCCGAATTTACGCCAGTTTGAAAAAAAAACAAGTTTCGTGAGAAACGCGAATGAAGTTTTGCATCAAGGCCATACTAGATTAAAGCCGCATCACTGAAATGGCTATAAATCGTTAAATAACGGGATTTTCGATGTTTTGATACATCAGTGTTCTCGCGAGAACAAGAATGAATCAATAATCACTCATGTCAACTGTCTGTATAAAACCACTCAAACTTTTCGTTCCTTTACAAGGCCACTGAAACTTTCGAGGTGTTTTAAAAATGTCGATGCATTCTAAAATAATATTCGAAGGGATCAAAAGCGAATTAATTTTTATATTTTTTTGCTAGAAGAGTAATGTTTAATGGTGATGATGATTTGAATCATAAAGGCTTTCACACAGACTCACACAAATCATTCGCATGTAGGCCAATTCGCACCAAAAAGCCGCCAATCTGGAAAACGGCCTTGAGAGAGACTATTTGTAAAACCTCGCTACCGCTGCCAGTTGATCGCTAGCAGGATGACTGACACAAATATTAAGGTGATTTGAATGAGATATTGATGACTTTCCGTTCTATCAATTAATTTTTGTGAATTCGTGCATTGTTTCCGTGATTAGAGTGGTGTCAAAGTGCAGCGCATTTCAAGCAGGATGTGAAGAAGGTATTTTTCAGCACAGCACACACCCGACTTGGTTCGGATTTTCTGTTGTCGCTCTGAGCGTTCTTTGAAGTGCTATTTTTGGGAACGATACTGGAAAACTACTCGATAATTCAATTAGCTCAGTAGTTTAGTGTCGCTCTAGACAGCGAGCAATCTACAGTACATACTAATCCTGAGAGTTAAGTTGAGAATTTGCTCAAATTGGCGTTTTATTGCTTCGCGCATCGTTCTCGACCCTCACTCAGTGAATGCATTCATTTATCGTTCCTTGTCAGTGCTACCGAACGTTTGTTCTAAATAGTTACATTCTTGCATATCTATAATGTTTGTTTCTCGCCGATTATAATTTCGTAGTTTTACGTCAACAATGCGGTCGTGTCTTGGGCACAACCATTTTTTTGCGGCCTGCGATAACATAACTAAAACGTGTTTGTGGTCCCCTCTGGAAAAAAAGACTGAATACCGCTAGTGTACTTGCTCAATGTAATGATGGCTTTCACAACAACCGAAGCCATAACTTTCTATGACCCCAATATGATTCAGGTGTACATCTTACAAGTATTGAATGAACATGAGACTGGGTATCACGCGATTGAAGTCTCGACCTACATTCAACCCCTTGATTCATGCGATACCTTAGGAATGATTGTATTCTATCAGCAACCCATGAGTTAAATTTCGGGAAACTAATTAGGATAAAAAAATGAGTTTAAAATGAACAGGGGCTTTTACTTCCATTTTTGGAAAAATGTCGGGAGTGAGAATTGAACTCGTGACCTTTAGTGTGAGAGGCATGGATGTTACCACTACGCCAGATCGCCTCCACGACAACGGTTTCCTTTTGTGGCTTTGACCCTGAAAAAAATATGCCACCTCGACCAAAAACAAACCTCAACATGTGAAGCGTTATGTGTTTCTTACTACTTTTTCGCACGTATGAGTAAATTCTAATCACTACTCTAAGTGAATAAGCTCAGCTTGATTCATACATGTACCTACTATTTCAATAATGATTTAAACAAGTTTATATAAGGAACAACACATAAATCTATCCCATTTAGCATGATATGTGTAATTGTTCATTTTACCACCACCATGTGATCATTTTAACCGCACGATAAAAAAATGCTCGATTTTACATCTTATTTTCTTTTAATAAAAAATGTACTATTTTTATTTTTTATAATAAAAACCGTTTGATATCTTGAACAACAGTAAGTTAAGCTATAATATTCTTCGAAGAACGGAAATTGTAGCAGTATGTGGACGAAGTAAATGGATTCCGAAGAAAGATGAATGGATCAATATGAAGACAGTAAACTCAAGCAATGAGAAATGGTCTACTTGAAAATTCAATTTTTTTCATTCAAAAACGGTGATTTCTTCAAACGGACAAACTATGATAGATCCGACCTAAATACTCTTGAAAAATGAAAATAATCAATTGAAAAATTGCATTGTATTGAATTATTGAAAAAATGAATGATAGGAAATCGTTCCAGAAATTCAAAAATGTATATACATACATTAATCGTAAACAAAAATCGTCAAAAAGTCGATTTCCAGATATCTCTAGTTCAGGATGGTGTCCCCTAAGGTCAATAGTAGAAAAATACGAGTCTAAATTTTCTCGATAATGAATAAGTCTATACGGATTTGCTTTCGGTTTTTCATGAGGCTTTTTACATGGAAATGAAAATGTTAACCATTAATTAGATACAATGTAAAGTGATTGTTCTGATGGTGCTAAAAATTGATTCCGCACGAAATCGATTAAAACAATTTTACATGTCGACTTTTAAGAGTTTTTTTTTTAAATTGAGTTCATATGAGTTTGTGTCTTGTTGAGAAAAATTGTATCTTTATTACCAAAAAAAAACCACGTCAGCTGATACTTTTTTTACAATAGCATTTCTGAAATTCTGGACCTTTTTCGGGAAATGATAATTTTAATTCGTTAAAAGTAGAAGTAGAGAACATTCCTCACTCTTTTCTCGCCTGAGTATGAGGTTGATTAATTGTTTTTGTCTTCACAACGATATTGCTAAATAAATGTTGTGCCACGTCGCTACGTTAGGTGCTCTTTTTTGAAAAGAAAAAAAGAGAATGCTTCCAATTTTGATCAATTTCAATTATTCACGAACTAGGTTATGTTATAACTATTTCGTATAGACGTGACATGTTATCTGATTTGGTACCTCTAAAGAAGGTGCATTTACGCAGATTTCTGTATGGAGAATCCAAAACTTATCATCACCACTTTAATTTTTTTGTTGAAATCATGTGCAAAACCTTCCTTTTGTATTGGATATTGTTAACATGTTGCAATTTCGTAATGATTATTTTCATTGTAATTTTATTCATTTTTCTTTATCTTATCAACATTGACAAAATGAAAATGATCTGTTTTCCACATGGCACATTTTGAAGAAATCGGCATGTATTTCAAAAGAAATAAATACGTGAGCTCGATTTACTTCACTTTCACTCGCACCAGATCTATCTAATTTATCTATCATTTCATCTCATCGATACTACAACAAAGATGATCGAAAACATCAATAAATACTATGATTATCATATCAATGGGATTTGATTGATAGTGAATTGCATTTCACAAGCCCTTATTTTGTCCAGAATTAGACCATTCTACACCATCTATACGCGATGAATGCGTTCCATCATTTTTCTACTATCTCTGGGCGTACGATTGTTTACATGCCCCAGAAATAAAACTCATTCATTGTCTACCGCACTGCACAATCAAAATCCCAACAAATGGTATCTCAGTATGTGCTTATCTAAATAACTTAAATAAATATGTAATCCTCCGTAAACCATTTCCTTAGTTAATCAAAATACCGAACGGCAGAAGTTGAGCCTTATCACTCTTTTGTCATCCATCATCATCCATGCTGGATTCTGTGATTCCTCTGTTCAAATCGCATTATAACACAAACTTCGCTTTTGACTCTCTTTTCTTCTGCCACACACTTTCATTCTACCGGTGAATTCCGTTCAAATCGATTCAGAATAAAGAGCTAACTTCCTGTTGTGTGTTTTTTTTCCAATTTTATTTTCCTACATCCACATAAGGTTTCATTAATCTTTCAGATTCCCTTTTGTTTTCGGATTCTTCAACACATCGCACCACCACCACCATTAACTTGATTCTCAGTTGTGACGTTCTCGGACGGTCGTAGAATTTAGCATAAGTGGCTGTGAGGTCAAGCTCTGGATTGGGCAATAAAGAAGCACCAACAACTCTTTCTCATCTCCTCACATATGCCATTTTCCGATACATTTCTTCCTGATTTGGCTGAAGAGCATCATTCCCTCATTTCATTTTACCACCAATACAAACGCTGCTGGCAGCCACTGCAAACTACCAACATAGAGAGAGACAGAGAGTGAGATATGTTGTTGCATATTTACCTGTTCGGTTCTAGCTACTGCTGCTTTTATGGAGTAATACTGGTTCTCTACAGCATCATTCGAGCTAACCTCCTCCGCAGTCATCAGACATCATTTGCTCTCAAAATATGCTCTCGCATAGATTAGATATGCTCCTACAAACTGTGTATTCTTCGCTCTTACTATCGCTATTTTCGACCACCGTGTGCACTTTTGCCACTTTGGGAGAGTGTTTGGGACTCACGAGTAATTCACCCATCAGAATGAATATTCGTTGCTCTTCTTTAGCAATTTCGAGGACGTGTGCAGAACAACAATTCAATTCTCCACATAAAATCGACTTTGATGAGCAATATGTATTTTTTCATGGAGGTGGAGAATACTCCAAATACTTCGCCAATATGTTTCCAGACCTTTCTGCAAAAATGAAGAAAGGTGTGTTCGTCAGTCTTACCATTGGGATGCTTATAGCTGATCAGCGGGTTTATTTCTTTATTTGGAGCAGGAGAAAATCATTTTAGTATTCTTGAAGCTTTTTCCAAAAACGGGCATATAACCTCTCCATCTACTGAATCATGCATGGAATTAATTGGTAACGATTTTCATAAATGAAGGGATCGTCCCAAGACAACCGTTCACTAAAAGAGATCAAACTAACGTTCGCAGTGGTTCAAGGCTCCTACAGAAGAAAAAGGCAACCGTCAGAGCAAAGTGGAAAAAACATTCGTTATATTTTCTTGTTCTCATTTGTTGTATGCTCTTTTAACAGTACAGAACTCATACAACAACAGACTTTTATACATATAGTAATGCTTCTAATTTTTGTTAATTTAAACCATTCACAGATTAGGAAATCATAATTAAGTAGTTTTTCGGTAGTGGAGTTTAAGCTACAAATTAATAGAAATAGTCTTCTTAAAAAAATGTGTGCTGTTGAAGTAAGACCGTCATCTTTTGAGAGGAGTAAGCCCGGCATGGTTTGCGGTTAGTTGAAGCTTTTTGAGACATATTTTCCATCTATTTTCCGTTGATGGGGGTAAAAATGGATTATTGGGGTGAATTAGGTCAAAAATGGAGAAAGTTACTATTAGTAATATCATATATTACATATTTCATACAATGCATAATACTTAACATATTTCCACAACATAATACTTAACTGTAGTACAAAAAGTTATTATTTAATAATTCATCAAAGTTTGTTGTGTAAATAGCCATCAAATAACACATCAGAAAAAATCTCATGTCCAGCCTTATACAACTAGTAAAATTGTAAATATTGGATAGAATTATTCTTTAAAGTCTTGCCAGATGAGTCATTACTGATTTTGAACATATATTTTTTTCCATTCGAATGTCAATATTTTCGAATTAATATCTTATTTACACTGAGATGGGTCAAGCATAAAATTGAATTCCATGCCAAACCGATATAGTGATTGTCAGATTTTCATGAAAATTGGTTGTTTTATTCCTCATCGTAACCGACTGGACCGATTCAGATGATCGATATGTCAAATTAAAGCCAATGAGCTAGTTTTGTTTAAATAAAAAATAACGAAAAATTGAATAGGACCATTCTTTCTTCGGGTTTTTCGCTTAGCAACACATTTGGCCTTATATTTTTATTTATATAGAGAAAGCAATTTTACAGCAAGTCTTTTTTTAAACTTATTTACGGTTGAATTTTTCGCAGTTTGATTTTTCAACGCACTAATTTTGGCAGATCACGCGTAGATCGATTAGGATTACCTCATAGCTTCTTAACAAAATTTAATCTAAATAACCATCTTTGTCGTCATCCTGCTCTAAATTCTCGTAAAATTCGTGACGGATTAGAAGAACGTTATCTTCCATTGACTGCAAGTACTTTTTTTTTCAAAATCACGCTAACCCGGATTTAAAATCAATCATTAAATGTATAGTTTTTTTTATTCTCTGGCAAGAGGTCCACTCTATCCGAACAAGATATAATAATATATTCAATCTACTTTTCAATAACTATGAACTGTCTGAGAAGCATATACATTGTGTTTCAATGAGTTACTTTTCCGTGTTCATTGAAGGACGAAGGGAAGATTCTTCTGATGTGAAGAAATCCAACATTTCATTCGAAATTCCTTCCATTTTCTAGTTGTCAGAAAAAACATGGCTTCTCTCTAGTCGCTATGGTTGTATGCAGTTGGACTTCTCTGACTGTAAACTATTGTCAGTTTTTGCTGATCAATCGAAATAAAGTTATGCCATAAACCAGGCTTTTTGTAACACAAGTGTGATCTGAGAAAAGTAGAATATAGGTTGAAAAATTCTTGATTGTTTGCTACTATTAACTCATTGTTTCTTATTTTGCTACTTAGTCCGGTCTAACTGAACAACGACCAGATGATCTCGAAAAGCGACGAGTTGACAATCGTAGCATTTCTAAATCATATTATTTTATGTTAAGAACCAAAAAAAGTCAAAAATGACATTTATAGATTTATTATTTATCGCAAAATATTAGACCCGTATTTTCTCCCCATTTCCATTTTAGGGTGGTCCGAAAAATCAATTTTTCGTCTGTTTTCCGAAAATTACTTTTTTTTTAAATTCATAACTTTTGAATTACTAAACCGATTCAGATGATCGTCGTAACAAATTAAATCCAATTAGATATTCTTTTTTGGAAAAATATTACACTTTGCAATAAATTTGGATATTGTTTTCGAAATAATTGATTGTATTCGTTTTTTGTTGTTTTCATGGCTTTGGACTAGAAGGCGCTATATTTTTTTATTTTTTCTTAAAAGCTGAGTTTGTTTTACAGAACATATCCAAGAATCAGAGATGTGATTTTTTTCGTTTTTATGTTATCATTTTTTTCAAAGATAACCAATGGGTAGAAAAAACAAAATTTCCTCCTTTTTCCCAAAAATGCCTTTTTCAGAAAAAATCATACCTTTTGAACGACTGGACAGATTGAGATGATCTACATATAAAAATGAAAATTAAATGATCAAGTGTTATTTGAAATAAGTGCCACAAATGTTTTCGTAATTATTTTTTTTTATTCCATTTATTTATTTTAGGCTCCTTAGTATTTTTAGCTGTAACAGAGCCGAATTTTAATCGTGTTCATGTCACATGGTTATTATCATATCTATAATTATAGCACATTACACAGTTGCCATTCGCCAGTATTCCTTCTATACCATTGCATATGGTACATTTTTACACAGTAGCCATTTAGGCGTAAGAGTATTCTTTCTGTTCTTCCATTATCCAGTTAGACCACCGGACAGCGGAGACAGTTGATATGATCATTGTTGAGTTATTTATAGAACAGCAGCCCGATGTGTCTTGCAGAGCAGAGCAGTTGTATGGATGAATTGATCTTGTTTCGACCGTGGATCGATCTCCATCGCTGATGATTGTGTTGCGTGGACGTAGTTATTCTGTAATAACACAAAGATGGTCAATGAGGGCCCTGAGGTCGTAATTATTAATTGTATTAATTTTTCATAATTTATATTGTTCACGCCAGCGAACGGATTTCGCAAAGCCCAAGTTTGGCACAACACATCTTCCCAAAATTCCATCCAATGCGTAATAATGTACGAGTAGAAACATGTTTCAACATGTAATATTGCATCAACATGTAATATTACCAGTCAATGAACGAGACGAAACCACTTTTCACGAAAATCTGAGAGCCACTATATCGGTTTGGCATGGAATGACTGAATTCACATAAAATATGAATCTGTCGGGAATGAAAAACGGTTCAGAATGCAAAACGTTTTTGATATCGAGAATGGTTTCATCATTGAGTGGTAAAAACTCTTATGTTTGAATGTAATTTCAAAATATCATTACTTTACGTCACCGTAATATTTCATGATTTTCAAATTGAATAAAAAGCAATTCATTAAAAAAGTAAAACAAAATTTATTCCATCCAAAATTTCCGAAGTTTCCAACTCTTTCTCCTTCTCTACACGAACAGTAAAAACACTAGGCAACCTGCTTTTTGCCTACCTCCTGCGTATTTTTTTCGTCTTCTGTTTTGTTTTACGATTGCAAAACAGCTGCTGGTTGCTGCTGCTGCGTTAGCATATTGCTGGATCTGTGGAGAGCGAGAGCCACCTTCCTTCCACACACACACACACACACACACACACGCGTTGCGAGCGACGTTTTTCCGCACATCACCAAGGTGAGAGATCTCACTATCGCTTCGAATGGCTCTCTCCCTGTGCTATTCCTCGTCTGACTCGATATCGTTCCCCGCGTATCCATCGTATCCATCCACCCCACTGCAGACAGCGCTGCTAGTGAGCAAGTTCTCCGCGAATTGTTGTGTTGCGGTCTTTTGATCTTGCTCCCGCTGACTAAACAACACAGATCCAAATTCTACCCGACGTCGTTTTCGTCGTCACTGTGGCCCCGTGTGAGAGAGCGCCAGAGAAACTTTATTTAGTCAGCGGTCAGACACGGTCGGGTTTAGGCAGAGGCACTACCTAACACGGTGTCGGTGGAGGTCGCGTACGAAACGTCGTCGTCTCACAATGCGGTAGAGTTGTGTTCTGTGCGCAGAGTTTTGATTACGTACCTTGGTTTTTTGGTTCTATAATAAGGATTCGAAACAGTGGAAACAGCTGATGAGAGGTGTAGGATAAAACGCGTGAATTAAAGTGGTGTTATCCATCACTGGATTGTGTGTATGCGATAAGCGTTTCGCGATATTCGGTGAATAACCCATGCGGTTATCCATGTGTTTCGATCTGTATCGTGTTCTGAGTGTTGTGCCAACATGGATCTGAGATTACCAGCAGTGGCAGTGGCAATTGGATAAATGAGCCCTTTGTTTTTTTGTTTGTTTGTTTGGTGAAGAGAAGTGAAAAGGAAACGTTACGTCGTTACGAGATTGATCATCCAAGTGTTACGCGTTCGAATTCGTAAACAATCGCGCATGACGTATTCAACAGCTCCACAGGATGCTTGTGTACCAATAAAAAAAACTCAGTTACAGCAACAATAGAGCACATATGGAGTGTCGGTGTGGCTATAGTGATGTATCGGGTTATTCGTGCAATAAAAGAAGATCAAATGGTATGAACCTCTTCTATATCCCACAATCGAAAAGGTAAAATCGTGTGGGAGTGAAAGAGAGCGGATGAAAAGTGAAATACATTGATTGTAACAAATCGGGTTGATCGAAGAGATCGGCCAGTTGTCGTATCCATCGAAGTGTAACGAAAGAAACGACAATCGCTGGTATTTATGAGCAAATCGCAGTGCATAGCCTGGAATTGGAATAAAAGTAAAAATTGGTACGTTAAATGGTCAATTATATAAGATTTCGAGAACCCACCAACAGCAACAGCAACCGGTCAGCAGCATATAAATCAGCAACAGTATAGTGTCGAAGCACAGGTTTCACAACATCCACCCACACATACATACGGTCGCGTATATCACCGCAATGATGTTGTTCAAGAAGACCAGTTGAGAGTGATAACAACAGTTAAACTTAACAGTACTTCGTCAGTCTCTGGATGGACGAACGTACGGACGGACGGATGGATGCCTTGTTGGTGGTTGTTGAGCGTTCGGCTTATTACATCGCCGGTTTCCAAGAATCCCGAGTCTTCTTTTCTTTGGGCCGCCGCTTCTCGGCTCAGTGAAGCTCCGGGAAAACCAGGTGGAGGCGGTATTGGTATCACCTCTCTGGGTCTGGCCGGTTTGGTTGGGTTGGCAGGCTGGATGAAAGCTAATGAGTACCGTGTCATTGTGTGTGATGGGGTGGGTACTCTTTGCTTCTGCTCGGCGCTCTATAAAGGCAGCAGAAAGCAGAAACTGGAAATTCGATTCTTGCAACATGGGAGGGATACGAGTTTCGTTTTGTTGTTGAGGTTGTTTTTTTATGATCCCAAGGTTAATGAGCAGCGGGAGCTACGGCCCACAGCAGGTTAATTGGGGTTTTATTTCGGACAGGTGAAGGTTCCGACCGCTAATTGAGATTGGTGTGCGATACATATTTTGTTGTATTTGGCAATCAGTGAGAAGTGACGGCGAAACTTGTTCCTAAAATAAAGTCGTCGTTGCCATCCTTGTCGATTTTCTAGAGAATGATAATATATTAAATTATCAATAATTAAACATGAATTAAACACGCCGTTAAATGATTATATTTTCAAAACTAAGTTCAATCTAATGAATTAATTCAGCGTTAGGAAACACTGTTAGTGCCAAATGCATTCTATGAATGCTAGGTCCTATGTTCAACCTTACTAGGATGGTCGACATTAGTCCTTCCTTCTGAAAATGAGAACACATTTGTTTGTACAGGGCGGACTCGATTATATTCACCTTTTTTTTTGTTCACCGTATATAATCGAGTCGAAAAAATTGTTTAAAATTTTTTTAAATAAGAAAGAAGAATTTAATATTGATTCATCCTTTTGAAGTCAGAAAATATATACCCATCAGGAGTGCCTTAACGGAATCGCCTCAACGCGTGTGCAGACGGTGCGCGATCTCGGAAATACTTCGGACTCTAGACTGACATTTCGAAACCATCATTTTGAAGTAACTGCGAAGGCAAAACGACAGCTTGGATTCATTGGAAATGTGACGGAGGGGTTCAAAGATCCCTCCACACTGAAATCACTGTATGTCAGTCTGGTTCGTCCCATTCTTGAGAATGGTTCGATAATCTAGGATCCGTTTCACAGTTCTGTAACCAATCGCATAGATTCCATTCAGCGTAAATTGTTGAGATTTGCACTTCGCAACTTTCCGTTGAATGATCCGGTCAATCTGCCGCTCTACCAGGACAGATGCCAATTGTTAGGATTGAAAACGTTAGAAACGATTAACAACAGATGAAGAATGTGAAAGCCGTTTTTGCTGTTATGCTGCTGAACTCCGACCTCGACGCTCCTAACCTTCTGGCTCTTGTGGACACAAACGTCCTTGGCTAAGCACCCCAGACCTTCGAATTCTTTCGCCTGCCACGATGGAGACCGGACTACAGTGATAATGAACCGGCACGAGCAATCATGCGCAATTTTAATGCCGCGTTTAATCTATATGATTTTAATAAGAACTCAGCTCAGCTCAGCACAAGGCTTCGAAAAAAATGGAATTAAGTACTCTTCATTTAGACCATATAACGTCGGATGAAATAAAACAAATAATAAATAAATAAAAAAGTTGTTCATGTTGCCATCGAAATTTAAAAAAATACAATTGGATACACATATTGTCTGAAACAATTACTACAAATGAATATGTTTGAACAGAGGTCCGGATGAAAAACGATCTGAGAATACACACAACGAGTTAGTTTTACAGCATGACAACGCCAGAGCACATGTTCATGGATCCCTCAAGAGTTACCCTGAATGAGTAAACTGGGAGGTTCTACTCCGCCCGCCAAATCAAAATTTGGTTTGACTGGATTGCTTCAAATCAACAAGACTTCTATCGGCGTAGAATCCGTGCACTGCCTAAAAGGTTTCGATGAAGCATACTTTGAATAAAGTAGCAGTAAGTTTCATGATTCAAATGAATGAGTTTCAAACAAATGTTATTAAAAAAATCCGCCAAGTCATACTTATACACCTAGTGTTTTCATGGAAAATGGAAACATGACGTAGGATTTTGAGAACAATTGTTTTTAGATGATACAGTGTTATGTTTTCACCCGACAATTCTTTATGTAACAATTTGAGTCGTGTAATTGTTTATATTTTCTGTTGGGTGTCAACCTAGGTTCCATCAAAGATCATATTTTTTTGAATGGCGTTAACGTTCCCTGTGGAACTTTTGCCGTCTCAACTTATGCATTTACTAGCGTCATTTATGAATACTTAGTTGAGATTTCTTAAGCCTATTAACACGCCTTGAATGTATTCCGAGGGGCAAGCTCTAGAATACGCGTGACCACAGTGCAAGTCGAAGGAAATTTCTCTGACGACTCTCTAACCACTCGGCCACGAGTGCACTACCATTCATAATAATCATATTTAATAATAGTTCAATCAAAGAAGAAACATTCCGGAAAAAATATTTTTCCAATTTGCTTTTTCACTAGAAGTTTATTTGTTTATCCAGAAATAAAATATTGAGTTGAAGAATAAGTTCGTAGCGTTGCATTTATTTAAACAAAAAAACAATAATTATATCAATAAATAAATCAATTATATATTCGCCGCAGTTCAATTTTTCCGCTTATTCACGACTGTTTTCGCGACCGTTCTTAATCAATAGTGATTCGGAACGTTCTTCATCGAACTCAGAAGGGTATCATCGACGTCAAGCCGCCATTTTTTAACTTAACTCAAAATCTAGACTATGTTCCTGAAATTTATTAGATCACATCAGCTAAGCAAATTTGTAAGCCAATGGCAAAATTGCTCGGACACGTATTTTCTCATTTCGCCCTTTGGGTGCATAATTTAGAGTTGGGGTGGTCTGAAATTTTTTTCAATGCGCTCATTTTTGAAAATATGTGACTTTTGAACCGATCAACCGATTTACAATCTCCTAAATGCAAATGAATGGTATTTTAGTAAACTTTTAGGAAAAAAATCTTTTTAGCGAAAGTTTCAGAATTTTTTTTCTGTGGTTGCACTAGGAAAGGACCTAGTTAGCAAAAAATGTAAAATATAATATGCATTTTACATTTTTTGTCAACGATTTTGATGTCAACATTTAGGCGAAAACATCGAAAACGATGAACTTTAATTTATTGTTCTGAATTTGTTTTCTATGTATTTCAATGACCGAAAACATATGATTTAATATCTAGGAAAACAAATTTCCGGAAAAATATTTTGATATTTTATATAAAAATGTCTGAATTTTGACAGAAAAGGTAGAGTCTGGTCCGACACCTTGAAAGCAACTGAACATGAACACTGAACACCAACCTTTTTTGAAGTTTTCGCCTAAAAGTGTCGTATTTTTTTTTTTAAATTGGCGTATCTGCCTCCTTCGGCACAATAACAACATCGTTGGCTTCGTACCACTCCATCAGCGGTTTCGCGTAATGACATGATGCTAGATCCGGTCCGGTTTTCGAGTACAATCATTAATTAAGTACTTCCGGTTGTTTCGTATTCTGATTGCAAAACTGCCATTACAGTATATTGAACTTGCAGTTAATAGTAGAATAGCTTTATATTTGGCTAAAAGTGGTTTTTAAGCACACTTGAAACACTTGAAAAGCTGGAGCTTTTATAAATATACCGAAACTCTTTCGCATTTTGTCATATTTTACTCCGCACTCAAACGGTTAAACTATAAATTAATTCGCTTCTACCCTTGAAAAAGACCGTTTAGAATATCATCTATCTGTATCGTGAGTGAAAAACTCATTATGATGTCCGATTTCATCGTCTGTGTAGAGAAACACCTTGTGGTCTGCACAAATGTATGGGATATTGGTAATTCTCATTTTAACACAACTTTAACAAATGCTTAGTTAAAAATAAAAAAATCTTGTAATTCCAGCAAGAAATGACTGATGAAAAGCGCACAATTTTCAGTGTCTCAATGTGTTCTCTCAATATATTCCTTAAAAACGTAGTCCTACGTTGAAAATATCTTTCATTGTTGTAAAATTGAAAAAAAAAACTTTTTTTCCAGAATTTCTAGGTACAGAAATTCAGCGCCAAAAAATAAGATCATTTATTATTTCATTCTGGAAAAAATCTTACTTTTAACTATCAATGTTTAATATTGTCACTATTGTTCTGAACAACTTCACGTACTGTCCACGATATTCTGGCAAATACTGACAGAAACGGTGTACTGGATTACGGTTTTTTTTTAATTTTACTTCACAGTGCCTTTGCATTCCTTAATTTCACAGGATTCGCGGGCATTTAGACAAATAGTCATAGCTTTTCGACCGGATTTAAATGGGAAACTGTGCTGGCCGTCGCATAACGTCGATTCGAGATCCTAAAACCGTTCGTTTACAGTATGGGCTGTATACTTAGGGTCATATTTACCATTCCGAGAAACGTTGGAAACGAATGTTCTTAATCATTGATCATAAGTTTACAGCAATCCCTCGCTGAGATTTATCTTGCTTTTTATCTTGACAGTTGCCCTAGATGTTCCGTTCCGAGAGAATTGTTCTTTGTCTTTGTCAAATTCTATTCATAGATTTTTTTTTTTGCAATTGAAGATATTGATGTTCAAAATAGAATTTGCGTCAATTCATGTCATATAACCCAGGTTTTACCTTCTATTTAGGATTTTGTTTAAAATGAGAAATTGGGTCATAAATCCAACAAAACCAACCGTCTAAAACTTATATCTCGATATGAAATATAAAAACATTTGTTGGTGGTGTCAACACAAATAAAGCATGTTTTGAAAAACATGTCCACCATGGTCACGAAGTGACATAATAAAATGTCATTTCATCATCTACAATAATCGTAACTTGATGCAAAAAAAAAAATAAACAAACAAAAACACACGTCGTCGTCCGCCAAACCATACGAAAAGCAGGTATAGCTTTCTGAATCATCACTTTACACGAGACAATGTTTGCCTTAGACACTATGCTGCTGTTGTTGCTGATATTGTTATTGTTATTATTGTTATCGTCATTGCTGCTGCTCCTGCTGCCGTTGCTGTTGCTGTTGTTGTTACACTTCATGGGCGGAATATTTTCTCGCTTGTGTGCCGTTACAATTTCCGGTTTGCGCCGTTGCTATTGTCATTACACCTATGAAAAAAGTATATCATCTGGGGACGACAAAAAGGGAGAAACCCAGGGAAAATTCGTCGGAATTTTCCTGCCGCTGCTCATTCTTCACCATTGCGCGTTGTATCCCTGACGACGAAGCCGTCCATCGTGATGACTAAAAAGGGCCGTTAAATTACCTGCATCCTTCCGCACATCGCACAGTTTTGAGTTCAATCGCGCACCGACAAATGCGGGCGACAGGACACACAGGATGATAATGAATTTGCTTGTTAGTGTAGTGTTTTTGTTCACTTTTTTCAACCGAAGGAGAGCGCGTGTTAGTTTACGGTAGGCCCGTCCGAGTGATCATAATTTATGTAAATTTCAAAATGTCAATGGAACACCACAGAGTCTGAGCCCCGTTTGTTTGATGCTCGCCAGCAATATTGATGGGTCAGCTCAATTCGACCAATGGATGAAAGCGAGAGAGAGAGAGAGAGAGAGAAGAAGAAGAAGATGGAAATATATCTAACCTTCAAACCACTGTGATGCAACCATCATGATTTTTAGCGTGTAACGATGCGAACCTGTTTTTGTGTGTAACAACAACAAATGTCAGATCGAAGACCGGTCCGTAATTGCAATGCACGCGCACTCTCGCCCCCTTCTGGCGAAATGCGTAAAATTGGTTCGAAGGGCAGTCCTTTGTGAGAGCACCTCGAATCCGTCTGTCGGGGTGACTGTCATCAGGTTGGACAAGGTTTCAAAGTGTGCCATTAAAGTACTGGTTTCTATTACATCGGAACATTACATCATGCCCCACTTAGGAGGCACACACACAATCTGGTTGCACTACTTTTCTAGTGGTGTTGCTATTGCTGCTCGTGTGTGCACTTGATAGGTGTTGGAGCGGAGCGGAGAAAAAAGATTGATCATGCTTGGTGATATGCAAATTGATTGATAACTTCGGGGATGATAAAATGAAAGAACTAGTGAAACAAATTCAGTTGCTGTCTAGGTTGTGTTGTCAGGTGGAAAGGAACTGAGTTGAGCACCGATATTAGGGTTGCGTAAAACTATCAAGGGGGAGATCTGCTTAGTACCTAGGAAAGACAATATACTTGTCAATACTATATGTAAAGAGAAAATGTTCAAGAAATAACTGCATTGTTAACGTAGACCCACAAAATTATCTGATTCAATTCGTTCGTTTGAATCGAAAAAAAATAATCATAATTTGCGAGTTTTGGTGTCCCTAAAAACGATGGTTTGCGTGGTCTTGTACAGGGTGGGCCATTTAAAGTGGAAGCATTTGGCAACCCCATAACTTTTGACAGAGATGTCAGATTAACAAATGTCATACCGCATTGGAAGCGTCATTTCAGTACAATTTTAACCATGGAACAATACACACCTAAACAACGCGCTGAAATTGTTCAGCTGTACATTCAAAATAACTTCTCAATTGTGTTAACTAAACGTGCGTGGAAAAATAAAAATAAAGTTAAAACATCGCCTGGAGACAACACTATACGTCGATTATATGCCAAATTTATATCGTCTGGTGGTGTTGGTAATGCCAGTCATCTGTCCAGACAACGACCAAGACGTTTCGACGAGAATATTGATGCCGTTCGAGCCAGTGTTGCAGAGACTCCATCGACAATGATAACCGATTTTTTATTGCCATTTGTTCGTGAATGAATTGAATGAATTGGACAATTACTGGTTCCAACAGGACGGCGCTACATGCCATACAGCGGCTGCCACGACCAAATTATTGCGCGAAATGTTCCCCGGAAGATTAATATCGAAAAACGGCGATTATGACTGGCCACCGAGATCACCTGATTTGACGCCTCCTGACTTTTTTTTATGGGGATATTTAAAATCCAAGGTATACACTGGTAAACCAAGGACCCTGGCTGCGCTGAAAGACAATATCCGACAAGAAATTGCTGCCATATCGGCCGAAACATTGGGCAAAGTGGAAAATGCCGAAAAAAGGGCACATTTTGCGGTCAAGGCCAGAGGCGGTCATTTACGAGATATCATAATCAAAAAGTAGTTAGAACAAATCTCCTTGGACCAAAATAAATGAATTTCAAAAAAAAAATTTAAAATTCCACTTCTTTACTTTGCTATTGCAAAAACAAATCCTTCAACTTTAAATGGCCCACCCTGTAGAATCAGCTGAAGATGATTGGTCACAAGTTGCCGATGCATGATCGGATGATCGCAAGCATTATTCTTTTTCTTGGTGGTATTGCTATAGCATCTATCTTGAATTTTAAGTTGAAGCTTACAAATTTCCGCGATTTAATGTTCTCTGCTCGCTGACAGGAGCAAGATTGTGTAAAATAATTTGCGGATGCTCTGCTTTTAGGTTTTTTTTTCGTGTCAATAAGTTTTCATCGGGCTTAAATTGCAACATTTCCTCTCTCTACAATGTCCATCCACATGTTGCTGTGCTTGCTTTCTATGTTTGCATTTCGAGTGATCAATTTACGCGTGACTGACTACTTGTTACATGTTTATCGTATCGACACATATGGTAAATTACACAATAGCCATTTCGGCGTGAGAGTGTTTCTTCTGGTCCATAGTTCAGTTAGACCGAACAGCGGAGACAGTTGATATGATCATTGTTGTGCTATTAATAGCCCAACAGTCCGCTGTTTATCGTAACACGCAGCAGAACGCGTATGTACGAAGAGGGGTCAATCGTGAATCGACCTCCATCATCGATGATTGTTGCGTGGATGTCGTTATTATATAATAACACACAAATATGGTCAATTGAGGGGCCCGAGTTTTGAACTCACGATCGAACGCTGAGGTAAGCGAACGCGCAACCAACATGGCTACGAAGACTCCCCACTAGAAGATATAGTTCTACGTTGCGAGTTCTGCTAACAACAACTTGTTATCTTTTTGTATTTTTGAGTAAATGGAATAGCAACTTTTACTAAAGCGCGTTTTTTTTGAATATTGTCTGAATTAAAAAAAAAATAAATGCTAACTAGGAAAAAGTTCTCTCAAGACTAACATTCTAATTTCTCCAAGCAGTCATTTAGTAAATGAACGTATCTGAATGTCGCGAATTGTAATATATTAGTTTTTCTAAAAACAACTTTTTTATCACTATTCACTCGCGAGATGCGACACGGAACTAGGACACAACACTTATAATCCTTACAAACATTAAAATGGTTAAAATTACCTTTTTCGTCGACCGGTTTCGGGCTCGATGTTGCCCATCTACTGGACGGTGTCCGACTTTTTTTATGTCAAAATAAAAAAACAAGGAAATTTAGATTGAAAAATTAAATTATTTAAATGATCTTGAAAATACATTTACATTGAGAAAAAAAAACTACTCTTTATTTATTTTTAAAAAGTTGTTAAGAAACTGTTTTTAATTTTATATATGCCCATTTTGCGATACACCCAGTTTCTTTTACGCGGTTTTATTACGAGGTTTTTTTTTACGCGGATTTTCCAATTAGCGCGGTTTTTTTACGAAGATTACCAATTAACGCGGTTTTTTATGCAAATTTTCCAATTAACGCGGTTTTTTACGCGGTACCCGCGATTTTAATTGAAATTTAGATTATTTCCCAAAAATCATTTTATACTTATTCATTATGCATTGACTCAAAGCGCAAAAAAAGGCTGAAGGGCTGTTACTAGAACGTTTGTCTTTATACACGCCTTTTTCGCGAAGCATGGACAATTTTTACCCAAATGAATTTCTTGAACAAATATTCAGCCTTTTCTGAAAAAAACGGTTTTCTAATCGAACTATATTACTGCGAGCGAAAAGTTTTTAAAACGACACATCGGGTCAATCAAAACGTGGGATTTATCATTGCCTTTAGTTAATTCTCCACAATTCACTATTATTTAATTTTTTATCTCAATTAAAATATAATTTGATTTATTATGATGAATGCGTAGAACAATTTGCAAACATCTTTGTGATCTATTAAAGTTATGAACATTCGAAAAATCATTTTTTCTTACATGTTCAATGTTAAGATTTTCATGCCACCCCCCATATATTCCTGTTAGAGGTAGTCCTACGTCAAAATATATCTTAATTTAAGCCCGTTACTACGAGCCATTCTGTATTAATCGTTTGTCTGGATGTAGATACGTTTGTATTAAAGAAATTATACATAGATGACATTTATATTTAATGCATTCAATGTAGGAACAATAATTTTTGACCAGGTTTGTCAAAATAAAATTGTAAGTTATTACAGTTGTGAGTTTGACCATAAAAAATAAAAATTTTGTTTTCGGCATGCGCTATAATTTGATGAATTCTTCATTATTTTTCCGTTTTCATACTTATAGTAGTGGTGTCCAGGACAAGGCTGCATTGTTCACGATATCAACTCGCTTGGTTTATCACATTCCATCATTATCTACTTTTAACAATGTTTAAACAAAATAATTCGTACGCGCGATTCTTCAATACACAAACGCTTTTCATCTGACCGGCTGAAAACCGTTGAGGTGCACCTTTTCACCGAGCCTTCACTCTCGCATTTGAGACATCTAACAAAATGCTGTATGTGATATTGCGTTCATTGCATTTTGCGTAAAATCGCTAAAATCGCTCCGTTTGGCTGCTGGCCACTCGCTGACTGAAGCGAGACCACAATGAAAATCGCAAATGAAATTTATTTTTAACTTACACTCAGGGCAAGGGGGGACATGACCGTTTTTTAGTTTTTAAATTTGCATCCCCAATATGCTTCCTAAAGAAGTAATCCTACGAAAGAATCAGAGAACGTTACTTTTTTTCTCAATATAATTCCAAGATTACCGAACAAATATAGGAAGTACGTTATGTCCAAAATGTTATGTCCAAAATGTAGGACTAGGGAATTATTTAATTCTCTAGTTCATGTATGTTTATCCAGCCATTCCATGCCAAACCGATATAGTGATTCTTAGATTTTCGTCAAAAGTGGTAGTTTTGTTCTTTGTCGAAAAACATTAGACCCGTATTTTTTTTTCATTAGGGTGACCATTTCCTTTTAAGGGTGGTTCGAAAAATCCATTTTTTCGTCGTTTTTCCAAAAATAACTTCTTTCGAAAACTCATAACTTTTGACTTACTGAACCGATTCTGACGATCGACATATCAAATTGAAGCCAATTAGTTATTGTACAAATAAATATTACACTTACAAAAAGTTTGGATTTTGCTTTCGTAATTATTGACTGTATTTGTTTTTCGTTGTTTTCATGACTGTGGACTAGAGAGCGCTGTATTTTTTTATATTTTTTCTTGAAAGTTGAGTTTTTCACATAACATATCCAAAAATCAGAGACGTGATAGTTTTCGTTCTTGAGTTAAGATTTTTCAAATTCAACCGATGGTTCAAAAAGTAATTTTTTGCCCTTTCTTCCAAATATGAGTTTTTCTAACGTTAAAAACCATTGAACAACTGGACCGATATATATATATATATATATATATATATATATATATATATATATATATATATATATATATATATATATATATATATATATATATATATATATATATATTGCTGATGTTCATGGACTCAGAAATTACATGAAAATGTGAAAAATTTGTATGTTAGAGATTTTGGGGGGAAGATTCTTATTAAAGTTCGAGACCCCTCCCTCTCTCTACACAAATTATTGTTAATTTGTTAACTTGGTTTCTACACAAACAAAACAGAAATTTTTGCATAATTTGAGTAACAATAGAGCAAATGGAACCAAAATTGGAATGTTTTTTTTTTCTTTAAACAATCGTTTTTCAGCTGGTAGTTTTTTGCCTTTTTGACTAGACTTGTCTCAGTGTCTAGTAGACCGATTTGACTGATGTTTTTTTAGGATGAAAAAATAAATTTGAGGTCTCAATTTTTTTCTGTTTCCTATTTTAATTAACCTTAGAATTATGGAAACATATTGATATATTCTAATAAAAATATAGTTGAAAGGCTTCTCAAATCTATGTACCTGATCCTGTAGAAAAAAAACGGAATAATAAAAAAACGCAATTTTTCAACTTTTTATAATTTTTAAATCGCGATTTTTATTGAAAAAATAGCTAATTTTTAGTCAAATATGGTCATTTTGACAATTTTTCGAATTTCAAAAAATGCTGCGGAACAATTTAGATAACTCATTTTTACATGCTGAAAAAAGTTTCATTCAGATCGGTCAACTAGATTCTGAGATAAACGTACCACCAGGAAGGAACTATTTCAGAGAGAGCATACACGTTATTTTTCGACCTTACAGAATAGGGTCACTTCTTAAGGGCAAGAACACTTCTTAAGGGCAAGAACTTCGACTCTATGGACAGCATAAAAAAGGCCTTGAACAGTTTTCGACGAGAAAGCGAACATATTCTGGGAGGATAGAATGTATAGGCTGAAAATTGGATATATGTATGTCTGCCCACAAAATGATGCTTTTGTTTTCCCTAGAATTGGCACGAACTTTCCAGACAAGCCAATACGAGCTATCCTGATTTCTTCCTAATTTTTATTTATGGAAAAGACTGTTGTCTACTCGCTTGCTAGAGTGAAGAGGTGTATTTAAAATCGCAAATGACTCATATATAGCTAACAAATGGAAAAAGGACGGAGCTTCACTTGCAATACATGTCGGACTCGATTATATGTGATTCGACTGTATACAATTTTGGACTCGATTATATACAGCTTTTTTTATATTTCAAATATGGTTTGTTTCACGGAAAAATATTGCCTTTCAACGTTAAGGTGGAATTTGAGTGGCTTTTATATGTACAGTGGGGTCAAAATCGTGATTTTTGAAGATTCTGCTTGAATTTTCACCCAAAAAAAAATTGTTTTTCGCTTTCAAAATGTTATTTAAATCCATGAAGTTAGATGTTTCACAACTACATGTCGGAATCGATTATAAACAGACTCGATTATATGTGATTCGATTATATACAATTTTGGACTCGATTATATACAGTTTGGATTTTTTTTTCATATTTCAAATATGACTTATTTCAAGAAGAAATGTAACCTTTCAACGTTAAGGTAAAGTTTAAGTGGCTATTACATGTACAGTGGGGTAAAACATCGTGATTTTTGAAGATTTTGCTTGAATTTTCACCATATATCGATATTGCAGCCAAATTAGGAAAGATAGAAGTTGAGCTTCAAAGAACAAATTGTAGAATGGTTGAAGAACTTCAATTTAATTGATAGAAATTTTAATTTAAATTTTTAGGATAAAATAAATAATAACACATTAAAAATCATTAACTTTCAAGTTTTTCACTTCCAAAATGTTATTGAAATCCACTAATTTAGTTGTTCCACTGCTATATCCTGTATTAAATTTTCTCATTTTTCAAATGAAAGCAATACAATCGTCTTCCGTAGCGTGCTTTTTAATGTAGAGCCAATTTGAGGCAACAGGGTCTGAAACAAAAAAAAAGTTCTATAACTCTGCCATTGTTGAAATTCGAACATATGCGTAGGAGGATTTTTTTTCATCAAATATGGTCTATCACTTCCTGGGATAATTTGGATTATTTTTTTTCATGTCAGAAAGGTGTTTTCTGACATTAAGAGGATGGATCAAAAATCAAATTTCTCTTTTATTTTCGAAAAACGAAAAATACATACAAAAAAAAAACAAATAAAAAATTTTTTTTGACTCTGTTATAAACAGGATTTAATTATATATAGTGAAAATAAATCAAAAACTGTATATAATCGAGTCCGCGCTGTATATCCTGTACCAAATTTTCTCATCTTTCTAATGGAAGCAACGGAATCTTCTTCTGTAGCGTACTTTTTATGGTAGCGCCAGTTTGAGCCAGAGTCCGAAACAAACAAAAAGCTTCATAACTCTGTCGTTGTTGAAATTCTAACATATGCGTAGAAGGATTTTTTTTCCATCAATTATGATCCTCTATCACCTCTCGAATGAATTCAGATTTTTTTTATGAGAGAAAGGTATTTTATCACTTCAAGGGGATTAATCAAAAATTAAATTCTTTTATATTCAGAAAACAAAAAATATGTGCATAAAAACGAACAAAAACCTTTTTTTTTACTCGATTATATACAGTGAAAATAAATCCGAAACTGTATAAAATCGAGTCCGCCCTGTATTCCCTTTCTCCACAGTGCCCGTAGAATGAACGCTGCATTTGCATTTTGAGCGTGCAATTCACGCGCGCCTGTGAATTATGTTATGCTAGCTGATCCGGCAAACTTCGTCCCGCCCAAAAATTGTTTTTGTTATCAATACCTTCAAACATTCACGTTTTATTACTAAGCGCAAGTTCATGAGTCCAATCGCAGAACTGTTCATTGACTGATCTTCTAATCGACCCCGTTGAATTTACCTTTTACTAAAACATTCCTAGTACTTCTACCAAAGCTCATCATTATAATATAAGATTATTTTCAGACACAATTCTCGTTCAAGATCTTTCAGCCACTTGCAGATATCATGTTTCTCCGTTACATGGAATAAATACAGAAAATACGATAGAATAAAGACAGACCCCTCCCATCTTCACCCCTTAGAGAGGAGTGTCCATTCACCATAGAAACGTTTCGTGCATCCTAAAATCATTACATGCCAAATTTGGCTCCATTTGTTTGATTAGTTTTCGAGTTATGCAGAAATTTGTTTTTCATTTGTATGACAGCCCACCCTAAGAGAGGGGGAAGAGTGTCGAACCACCATAGAAACATTTATTGCATTCTGAAATCTCCACATGCCAAATTTGTTTTCGTTTGTTTGATTAATTCTCGAGTAATGCGGAAATTTGCGTTTCATTTGTATGGCTGCCCCCCCTAAGAGAGGGGGAGGAGTATCTAACCACCGTAAAAACATTTATTGTATCCTAAATGCTCCACATGCGAAATTTGGTTCCATTTGCTTGAATAATTTTCGAATAATGCAGAAATTTGTGTTTCATTTGTATGGTAGCGCCCCCTTAGAGAGTGGGGTGGAGAATCTAACCACCATAGAAACATGTATTGCACCCTAAAACTTCAATATGCCTAATTTGGTTTCGTTTGCTTGATTAATTCTCGAGTAATGCAGAAATTTATGTTTCATTTGTATGGCAGCCCCCCCTTAGAGAGGCTGCCATACTTTCGCGACAAAAATTGTTTTTGACGTTAAAATTGTTTCGTAAAATCTTGACATGTTTTTTGTCATACTACGTCAAAACCTCAAAGCTTTTGTTTGTCGGTCTTCTTCGAACATTTGAATAATTCATACTACAAAATACAATCTTCGTTAGTGTAGGTCGAATGTTACACGCAAAGTTATAAAACAACAACACGCACACAATTACATTTCTCACGCATAAATTATGACTAAGGTCAGCTGTTCCCAGCATCCGCAGTTAGCATCCACCATTCGCGGCGGGATCCTTCGAGTCTCTCTCTCCCACGAAGATAGCCATAAACCATCGCGCCTCCATCCATCATCATAACTCACCCAACCGCAAGTGTATGCGATTTTTGCAACCACTGAAACACATACACACACACACACACACACACACACACACACACACACACACACACACACACACACACGATACAACTCGTCGTCGTTGTCCAAAGACATGTGTTTTTTTTTGCTTGTTTGGATTTGCATTTACGACATCGCTCATTCACTGTTTCTTACACCACCCATGATGGGGTATCAGTAGGTTCCCTCTAATCATTTTCGCCACCGACGTCGTTGCCGTGGTTGCGGTAGTATGCCAAGGTGGCAGCCAATTACTTACGGTTGATTCTATGGTTCGGTTGGTTGGTTGGTTGGTTGGTGAATTGGTCCCGAGGCTGGCTACGAGTCTCACATAGGTACTATTTGGTGTTGATAATGACGAAGAGGATGGTGGCGAAAATAATTGTATCCAGCCAAGAGTGAGAGGTTGATTAGGGCAAAATGTTCCATTTCCGCATTGAAACCAAATGTACCTTCGTGAAGTCGTAAAGAGTGACGACGGGAAGGTATTATATCCAACATATTGCTACCTCACCGTAATTCACTAATCGCTCTGTAGCGGATGGGGTAGCGGTGTATGATTTTGCATACCACTGGTTTTATTGATGGCTGACGTCGTATAGTTACCACACGGCTGGGGAACCGCTGTTTCCTCTGACTGACGTCCACGGAAGTAGCCTAATGGTAGGAAGCTGTCAGGTGGATGACGTTTTACTCGTACCAAGTAGTTGGAGCAATTGAAGAATAAAATTGCCTGAGTTTGAACGTTGGTTCATCACGATAGGATTTCTCAACGTCTCATATTGATATGATATCTCATCTTCTTCTTGAATGGTGTTAACGTTCCCTGTGGAACTTTTGCCGTCTCAACGTATGCATTAACTAGCGTCATTTATTAATACTTAGTTGAGATTTCTTAAGCCAAATAACACGCCTTGAATGTATTCCGAGGGGCAAGCTCTAGAATACGCGTGACCACAGTGCAAGTCGAAGGAAATTTCTTTGACGAAAAATCCTCCGGCCAGAACGGGAATCGAACCCGAACACCCGGCATGATAATGTGAGACGCTAACCACTCGGCCACGGGTGCACTTATATGATCTCTCATGGGTGTCCCCAATACCCGTCGCTTAATGTGTGGACGGATCTACCGAAAAAAAAACATCTCTCCAACCCAATTAGCCCGATATTCATCAGAACAAATTTACAATTCACCACGAGAGCGAGAGGAAATACATATTTGGATAATATGTGCCGGGGAAACAGACGGCGGCGATGAATAAATTATAAAACATGACTTTTTCGGCCGCACCGGAGAGATCAATCCCGCGTGTTCGTCTCGGATTCCACCGTTCGAATCCGAGCCCCTCCGGCGATGACGTTGCAACAGCCGCAGAAACGGTCGAAGGCCCAAACCGGTTTCCCATCGTGAGTCCTCCCGCCGTCTTACTGACGGCGATGGGTAATCTCACGCACAGCATAAACTCGCTGGCGTGTTGGTAGACGGACTCCGGGGTTCTTGTTTTGGTTCTCCGATGTTCGTGATTTATACTTACGAGTTCTCTCAGCAGTTTGACTTGGATTGATTGGGGGAATAAGATAGAATGGCGGCAGTGAAGGGAAAGAAAAACGGCACACGGCTCCTTTTTTTCCAAGGGAACTTTTCTAACCGAAAAGCAGCAAACCGCAGTCGGATAAATCTCACGTGCGAGAATGGGTTTTCTGCCTTTCTGAAATCGACGTTTCGTGAGATGTATGCTCGCGTTGGCTTCCGTTCCACTCCATTCCCAGTGAATATGTGTGGGTATATAGAACCAGTGTGTGGAGTGGTATTTGATGGATGTTATGTTTGACGTTAGGAAATATAGAACCACTTAACCTTGGGAACAACTCCTGAACGAGTCGGGATGAGTTTGTGGTTAGGGAAACATTCCGAGTCATTACAGAACGATCACTTTTCTTACCGATTCTGAATGGAATGCGCCGGTCGGCTAGCAGCCTGTTGTGAGGTACATGGGAACAAGTTTAAGGGAGTTTTTTATATCTAAAAACATAGTTTTCTAGGAAGACTACTTGTTCTGTCATCGTATACAGAATGTTGACCCAAGTTTCGAAAATAGACTGTACCACCTTCACCTGTCGTGGTATGTACACTGAGTGACTAACACTACAATGCGCGTAGGAATTGCATTCCAGAAATAGCGGAAGGAGTCATTATTTGAACCATTGAAAGGTAATTTTTTAATTATCTGGATTCCAGAAAAAAAAATTAAAAATATTGAAAATTCTAATTGAAGTGTTAAAAAATCATACACTAAAATTCGATTCAAAGGAAACGTACATTTCCGAAATGACTGAATATTTTTTTCAAGAGGGATCAATTATGTATTAATTAGTTGGTTATGCATTGAAAAATTGAACTGTTCCTCGCTAGAAGCATAAGGTAAACGATTTTGGTTTGTCCAGTCGAAAATACGATCATGGTTTGTCCACTATTTTGAATGCTCTAATTCAGCACACCTTTGTTAAATCAGGTATTCGAATGTTTCAAAACATATAAATGAAATAGTCTTTTCCATGATTTACAGTAGTTTTATAGTATATTTTTACGGATTCACATGTTTTAAAGGATGTGTATTTTATCTTTTGGTGTCAATGCGCCCCTCAATTGAGCTAACTTTTAATCAATCACCAGATGATTATTGGGCACGTATTCAGACCTTTTCTGGATTAAAGGGTGTGTCACATCAAATTGCATCACGGAAAAAACGCTGTAGAAATTTAATTTTTAGGAATTATATCTTCAGTATTCGCTTATAATCAGATAAGAGTGTATAGATCACGTTGGCCATGCTTCACTGTCAATTTTTCGTAAATTTGGAAAAATGTCGTCGAACGAAAAAGAGCGTCGTGAATTAATCCTGTGCACTCATTTCGAGAATCCGGAGTTGTCACATCGGGACATCGGTAAGATGCTGGGAATCGTCCAATCCACGGTCAGCAGAGTACTAAAACGATACTTCGAGAACCTAACCATCGACCGGAAGGTGAAGAACGGCAAAAATGGATGCTCCGTCAGTGAAAAAGATCACAAGCGCGTAGTTAAGCAGTTTAGACGTGATCCGAGAAGTTCGGTCCGGGATGTCGCCAATAAGCTGAATTTGTTAAGTTCATTTGTCCAGCGGACCAAGCAGCGGGAGGGCCTGCGTACATACATGGTTCAGAAGGCCTAACCGCGACGAAAGGCAAAACATGGTGGGGAAGACGCGAGCCCGGAAGCTGTACACCGAAATGCTGACGAAGCCGCATTGCCTGGTAATGGACGACGAAACTTACGTCAAAGCGGACTTTCGTCAGCTGCCGGGCCTGTTGTTCTTCTCCGCAGAGGACAAATTCAGCGTTCCGGAGGAGATTCGCAAGCAGAAACTATCCAAGTTTGCCAAAAAGTACATGGTGTGGCAAGCGATCTGCTCTTGCGGAAAGCGGAGCGCCCTCTTCGTGATGACCGGCACGGTAAACGGGCAGGTTTACCTTAAGGAGTGCCTACAGAAGCGCTTACTACCACTATTGAAGCAGCACGAGGGCCCGACCATCTTCTGGCCGGATCTCGCTTCGTGCCACTATTCAAAGGACGTGTTGGAGTGGTACGAAGCCAACGGGGTCACCTTCGTGCCAAAGGAAATGAACCCGCCCAACGCGCCGGAGCTTCGCCCAATAGAGAAATATTGGGCGATTATGAAGCAGGCCCTCCGGAAGAACCCAAAAGTTGTCAAATCGGAGGCGGACTTCAAGAGAAAATGGATTTCTGTTCAAAAAAAACTACAACCTGACGTTGTACAGAATCTTATGGACGGGGTAAAGAGGAAGGTGCGAGCATACGGGCTTGGGCTCGAAGTATGAATAAAAAGAAAATGCCAAAAGTTGTTTAATAGTTTTTATTTTACTGTCTAAAATTATCAAAAGGATCGGTCTACTGGGCGAATTTCTACAGCGTTTTTTCCGTGATGCAATTTGATGTGACACACCCTTTATAACACTCATAAATATTGTAAACATCATGCTTGCACAGCATTTGTACCAGATTTTCAGAGCTAAATCATTAAATTAACGCATTTTGATGACCTCAATTCTGATCATGAGTTGTCAAATTAATTAATGTTGTTTTGTCCACATGATTTCTATGGCAACCGCTTGGCGCGCTGCAGTTTGTTTATTGTGTCCTTCGCACATAACAGAAATAAAGTTTCTCTATGTTGAATGTGCTGAGGTGAATACTTTTAAAATGTCCAACAAAAGGCAATATTCTGAAAATAGCCTAAATTATGAATGGATCAATATGATGACAGTAAACTCAAGCAATGATAAACGCAACATCTACTTGAAAATTCGATTTTTTTTATTCAAAAACAGTGATTTCTAAAACCGGACAAACCATAATCATTTTTTGGACAAACTATGATCAGAGGTGGTCAAACCATGATCATAATTTCTCTTTGAGGAAAATCGTTAAAAAACATAAAAATTTCAACGCCCTATGGTAGTATTAGCAACTAGAGACTAGGGCTTTTCAGCAAACCCAAACTCGTATTGATTATATGTTATTTTCATGAAGAAAAATCGCTTTCCATTTACTAGTTGCGTAAACACACCCTAAATTGGACAAACCAAGATCATTTACCCTACCATTCATCGCTGTTCACTAAGTTTGTGCCCCATCGATACAAATACATATGTACTATTTGAAGGACCTCAATCTGGTGAGTAAACCGCATGTCAAATGCATTCCAACCACACGACCCAATCGTTCCCTTGGCTGGTTTTACAATGTGTAAAAAAATCACTTTTTGCTGCCTTTTTTGGCACTCTGGTCTTTTCTCACCCAAAACTCAATTCAAATTAAGCATTTGCTGACGGTATCATTCATTATAAGCCAGTTTTGAGTAGCTCATAATAGATCAAACCCTTTTGATTCAATCAAATACAGAGCATTATCTTCCATCTATAGCGATGTAGGGCAATCGATTTCGATGGTTTCCCCGGATATACTCAAGATCTTCGACGCTCAGAATTCTCGAAATAAATCCACTTTTCAAAAATGACCTTTTTGAACATGTCGTATAGCATTTTCACATGTGATTCTTCGGTTTTCCTGCAGTGTTCCGTTCAGTTCATGCGAGGTTCATTTCCAGATTATTCGCATAACTTTCAAATGTATGATGTCGTCTTCGGCCAAAAGTGCATGCCTTTTCGGAGGTTTTTCACGAACTTCGTTCTTACGTCAAAATAAATAAAAAGATGAGGATTTCATTGACAGTTAGAGGCTGATCCTGGTTTTATATCTACATACCTGGTATTTAGATTCTGGATTTAATTGCGGAACATACTCTGATTTTGAACATACATTTGAATTCCGCATCCAAATTACAGATCGCATACATCGAAAACATACATCGGATGCCAAGACGCGAATTCCCGATTTCAGATTCCGAATTCAAAATACATATTTCATACGTCAGTCGTTTAATGACTAAACATGTGAACATATTGTTCAAACATGAAATGTTTCTTGCTCAAATTCGTTTATTTTTCTATGCAATATATACGTTTCACAGTTATGTTAAAAAAAGCTGTGTACAACCAAATGCTGTAATTCCATTTTAGACTTCAGCTTCCAATTTAGTTTTCAAATAACATATTTTAGCTTTTTTTTGTTACTCATTCTTAACTTATACATCTTGTTAAGATTCTAGACGTCAAAACCGAGATTGGGTTTATATATGGAAATGTAGTGGTAGGAATATGGACAGGTTATAATATACGAAGTGTTGAAGTTTATCGCTCGCGAGAGGAATAATTTCGCTCTCTCTCAGTGTTTGTGTGTCCAATAACTGAAATAGAACAAACACAGAAATATAATAAAGATTTTTTTTTCCAAAATATATATTTTTATCAAGGCTCATATGGCGTTAGCCTGACGGGGCCGGAGTTCAATATTTTGACAGTTTTTCTTATTATCTATGTTAGTAATATGTAACCGATTACTCGCGGTCGGCTCGAGGTTAATATTACAAGTGTTTTCGTAATTGGGATGTTGCTGTCTCCAATGCTCTGTACGTGTACCCGACACGGGATACTTCCTATTGGTATGCAGCTGACCATTAATCAGCAACGCCCCCCCCTAGTATGTACCCCATATCTAGTGTGGTGCGTCTTCTCGACTCGAGGAATTCAGGATAGAATGGTCACTAGCCGGCGCAATCATCAGCTCGTGTAGAGTTGTCATGAGCGGTACAACCTTTGGCTTTTGTTGAATCATCAGTGGACTGCACAACCTTTGGCCCGTGTATCTGTAAAGAGTGTGTATAAAGTATAATAAAGAGTTGATTATTATTCCCTTCACTTTCCATCATGCATTGGTTGTGATTATGGATGTGAATGTTCATTTCAACCCCACCGGTGTAATTATTTCAATAATTTAAATTTACCATTTACGAATGAATTTACTTTTCCGTACATACCTAATATCGCTTCTCTCTCAACTCACAAATCGAAATATAACCATCAGCGAATTCAATTTTGCAATTAAAACACTCAAAATGCTTATTATCGAAGCCGCAAAAATTACATCCTCACGCGGAATCATGTTTGATTTTCGGTTTTAGTTTCCCTATTCCACTTTCGATCAGTGTTCATTGTCATATGATGGTTTAAATATTATAAAATAGCATGTAGAACCCCCATCAACAGAAATTTGAGATTCATAATGCAACTATACAAATCAACCACCTTTACCACCATTATACCTCCACTGTCCGTCTTACCTGCGCCTTCCCAAATCACGATTTCTAACTTCTTCTCCTCTCGCGTAGAGTAACTAGTGCACGTAGCCTTTTTTTCTCATTTTCTCATTTTCTTTTTTCGTTTTTTTTTGTTTTCCTAATTTTTTTATTTCTCATTCTCATTAGTCTGAGCGATGAGAAATGGGAAATGAGAAATGAGAAGTGAGAAATGAGAAATGAGAAATGACAAATGAGAAATAAGGAATGGAAAATGAGAAATAAGAAATGTGGAATGAGAAATGAGAAATGAGGAATAAAAACAGAGAACTGAGAAATAAGAAATTAGAAATGAGAAGTGACAGTGAGAAATGAGAGAAATTAGAGAAAAGAGAAATGGAAATTGCGAAATAAGAAAAAGAGAAAATAGGGAAATGAGAACTGAGCAATGAGTATTGAGAAATGAGAAATGTGAAATGTAAAATGGAAAAAGGGAAATAGGAAATGGGAAATGAGAATTGAAATAAAGAGAAAATGAAAAAAAGTGGAAAAGAGAAAATGAGAAAACGAGGAATAAGAAATGAAAACTGAGAGCTGAGAAACAAGAAATTAGAAATTAGAAATGAGAAACGAAAAATGAAAACAGCAATTAGAAGTGAGAGAGATGAGAGAAATTAAAGAAATGAGAGAAATGAGAGAGATGAAAATTGGGAAATGTGAAATGAGAAATAAGACAATCAAAAACTAAGAATGTAGGAAAATGAGAAAATAAGAAAATGAGAAAATGAGAAAATGAGAGAACGAGGAATGAGAAATGAAAACTGAGAGAAAAGTAATTAGAAATGAGAAACGATAAATTACAAAGAGGAATAAGAAATGATAGAAATGAAATAATTGAGCGAAATGAGAGAAATAAGAATTTCATTTTATCCCATTTGTTTGTTCATTAAGGCTCATTAGCATTTTAGCTGTAACAGAGCCGGGTTTTAATCGTGTACATGTACATGTTTATGGTTCTATAAATTGTAAATTACATAGAAGTAATAGCCATTTAGACGTGAGACTTTTTTTCTGTTCCATTACTTTATGGTAAATTACATAGTAGTAGCCATTTAGGCGTAAGAGTATTCTTTCTGTTCTCCCATTGTTTAGCACACCAGACAGCGGAAACAGTTGATATGATGTTTGCTATGTTATTTATTGCACAACAGCCCGATGTTTCTTGCAGAGCAGAGCAGTTGTATGGATGAATCGATCTTCGTTCCACCGTGGATCGATCTCCATCGCTGATGATTGTTGCGTAGACGTAGTTTTTCCTTAACAACACATAGATGGTCAATAAGGGACCCTGAGTTTGAACTCCTGATCGATCGTTTAGTAAGCGAACGCGCAACCAAGTGGCTACGAAGGCCCCCAGAAATAAGGATTGATAATTGAGAAATGATAAATAGAAAAAAATGAGAAAATAAGAAAATGTGGAAAAGAGAAAATTAGAAAATAATGAAATGCGAAAATGAGAAATAGCTCTTTAAGAAAACAAAAAAATTATAAGAAATAAAAAAAATGAGAAAATTAGAAAATATAAAAATGCAAAAGTAAGAAATGGGGAAAATATAAGCTGACAAAATGAGAAATAAGTATATAAAATGAGGAAATTAGAAAATAAAAAAATGAGAAAATGAAAAGATTAGAAAATGAAAAAAAAGGAAATGAGAAAATTATTTTGAATTTGGAATTCGAAAATAGCTTCATCGTTTCCTCATTTTTTTTATTTTCACATTCTCTTATTTCTTTCTCTCATTTCTCATTTCTCATATCTCGTGTAATCTCATCTCACATTTTCCTCTTTCTCATTTCTCATTTTTCGTTTCCTCATGTCTCGTTTCTTCATTTCTCATTTCTCGTTTTCTCATTTCTCATATCTCATTTCTCATTTCTTATTTCTCATTTCTTATTGTCCATTTCTCATTTGTTGTTTCTCATTTCTCATTTCTGTTTTTTTTTTAATTTTCTCATTTCTCATCATTTCATATTCCAAAATTCAATTTTTCATATTAAAGATTCCTGAGGGCATTTTCGGTTACTTGAAAAATATATCCATTCCTGAGTTTTCTAGGATTTGCGCACTAGATTTCTAAATTACGGAATCAGATTCCGGACATATCGCTTGCACATATCTAATTCATGATGTGCGTGTCATGAGATTTTACACTTCCGGTATCAGAATTAGGACAAAGTATTTAAATTTCAGATTAATTCAAAATTTAAATGTTACATCCAATTGCTCTTTTACAACCTGGAGCATGAACATACAATTTGAATCTGTTGATATCATTGTATGAAATCTAAAATCCGTATTCTTCATGTTGAATTCTATATTGGGCCATTCGAAAAAAGTATTCGCGAATGATGTTAATGCTCACATATTTTGCAACACTAATCCAATTGTGTCAAAGGAACACGCGCCTGTAAAATTACATTCTTGGTTACATTTTAGTAAACAAAATTTGTCAGTTCACCGATCATGTCTAGAGTTATATTGATAGGATATTGTGTTAAATTACTGAAGGAACACGTTATGTGATGCTTTTTTGCTGCAGCAAAACCAAATGCACAGAAGGAGCACACAGAAACAAGTTGGAGGGATGTGTCCGAGATATGACGGCATAATTGACGTAGAATTCCGTTACGATATTTGTTGCATGTTGATTTTGATTATCCCAGAAAAAGATACTCCGTAGTCGCAATCGACCACTTGTTGCAACGGTCGTTACTGACTTCAACCTGTTCGTGGCGAGTATTTTTGTATTCCCTTGCTCATGTACGAGAGCACCTGCAGTTTATTTGTATCGTCAGTAACGAATTTGTCACGCTGCTTGATTGTTTAGCTCCATGTTAAGGGACGAATTCTTTGGATCGAGTACAAGAATAAGGTGATGCCTATGTATATGGTGGGATTGAAATAGAGTCGTCTATTCTGAAGTGTTATCACATGGCCTTACGATTAGTTCAAAGCTCTACTGATTCACAACTGGATAGACTGAACCGAATGAGTGTTGGAAAAATACCCAGAATTCCATCATGACAACGCAATGTCACTCATATCTTTGATCGAAAATTGAGGGAGCATGTTTGGGAAGCTTTGATGCATCCTTCGTATAGTCCGGACCCCTCTTCGTCTGGCTTCTATTTGTTTCTCTTGATGGGAAAACTCTGTCGCAAATCACTTGAAATGGCTTTTCGCGGATTAACCACAGAAGTCCACATGGATGATATTATGAAAGTACCCAAAATTTCGAGAAAAAAAATTATGGTTATTAAAATAAAAAATTATAGGTTATTATAGGCAATGATGGTCAATTGATTGCAATTTTGAAAGTCAAAGATAAGTTTCATAACCTAATTGTACAAAAAACCGACGACGTTTTCGAAACATTTTCATGGTATTTTCCACGAGAGTCGGTTTTTAAACTAGCGGTTCAGAATCGATCGCGGATCACATCAACTGTGTGTGTGTTGTGAAGGTCTATCGTTTCGACTTTCACTTTTCGTATCACTAAAATTGCATATGTGCTGCATCGTCGTCGGATCGAGTTGTGGTGGCGATATGCATAAAAAACTTATCTCTTCTCGTCTAGCGTGGCAGAAACAATGGCCCATTTAGAAAAGAAATCATGTGGCTCTAGAAAATACGACCGATGCATTGCATGGCTGGATAAACAGAGTCACTTTCATAATTCCTCACCTCTGTTAGTAATAAAATCACGGTGCGTTATGCAATCAACGGTGTACGACATCCACAACAAACAATCCCCGGGTCTATGTGTGGTTAATAAGAGAAGAAACATGAAGCTAGTCGTGGACGCGGAGCGTCCGAAACACCAAAGTGAGCGATAGGAGGGAACAGATTAAAAACTCGTGAGTCTCGTTTTTGCGCCATACCTTTGATACTCTGCTGTCAGTTTTCCCAGAATCTTCGTTTAAACCATAAGACCATAAGGCTGAAATAGACTCTCTAGGCTGAAATAGAGTTGAACGCTGCGTGAGGGAAGTGGAGCGTCTCGTTTCAGTTTCTCTGAAAACGGTAATGATCTCTGTATCTCTTTCTCTCTCTTTCGGTTTCAGATTTAGATGGCTTCTGCGGGGAATCGTTCCAATTTGTTTTTTTTGCTCTTGCGGTGATGGTGGGAAGTAGGGCATGGGAATTAATATTTATTTCAATTTATTGTTTCAATTCTCGGTGGGAAGAATAGCGACCATAATTGGGGAGCAGTTGATAACTGTTTTGCGGCGAGCTCGACCAATCAAATTCGTGTCGCGTAGACTAGTGTTTTGTTGAAGGGTAGTTAGCCCTGAAAAACCCGAAGAAACGAATCTAGGCTACAACTGTCTTAAGACGGAAATCGATAATTGACTGATCGCGTCGATGCCTAGTGTCGCGCAATCACGTGACCAAATGCATAACATGGCATCGCTCTGATCGAGGTGCGGCCATCGATTGGCCAACTCGCGCAGCCAAATGCCATTTTGGGATTTGGCTGTAAAAAAGGCAGGCGCGCACGAGAGCGCGAGATCGATTCGTGGTGATTGGAGGTTCGGCACTGAGATATACTTAATTAGGGCTCGATGAAGATCGTTCCAGTTACCCAGTGTTTGCCTGTTTGGCTGGCTCGTGTAATGATTGTGAATTAGTTTTGCTATACGTTTTTGTGTGAGGTAATGATTGGAAGTTTACTTTCCGTACAATTCGCGCTGTGTAAAGAAAAATAAATGGATTTATTAGGGTAGAGTGGAACAGACTCATAAAAAGGTCTGAAACAGGAGAATTGGGTCGACCAACTGTACGCGAATTTGGGATTCTCTGGCTAGCCGATTTTTCTTCGTGAATATAATTTTGTAAGTGTTCCCCGCCTTTCACTTTGCCTCCTCAACTCATTGGGATTTGTGCGACGCGTGTTGGTCATTAATCTTGTCGGAAGTCGTCCAAAATAAAATCGTCTTTTGTTGGGTGAGATTTATGCTGATTTGTGTATTTTTTCGTTGCCCCCGAAACCTTTCGTTCGAAATTGTCGAAGAATTTTCTAACAATGAAACACTGAGTAAGTAATGAAATGCATTTTATTATGTTGACATTTGATATAGTCGATAGGCTTTCTGTTGTTCTGGTAATTTATTGAAAATATTGAAAATATTTTTGGAAAATTTTTCACATCGAATATGTTTTAGAAACGATATGTTATACATTTCGTTTTTTATACCGTCTAAAAAAAATCGGAAATCACAAAACTTCTCATCATTCGAGTTTAAAATCCACCTCTGAAGCAATACATCTATGCTGACACAACAATAAGCATTAACACGTTGGGTCTCGTGTCGAACTCTGGGCATTTGAATTGTATTTTCAGTCTGTTTCACGTCGGTCTCATCGGATCGACTGTGGATTTTTCGTTCGAAGATCGTTGGCACTGGGAACGACAAGCTAAAAGAAGCTAAAAAAAATATTTTTAGAAAAGTCCACTATTGGTTCGCAGGGTCCATCGTGGACCACACGATAAGTTTATTGTCGGTCCCCTAGCACGATTAGGGCTCAACGTGTTAACTTTTAACTTATAGCTGTATCATCGCACTATTTCAGCATCTCTTTTTTTTGTTTTCTAAATAAACAGAAGGGGATATTTCTAAGGGCTTACTGGTTTCTTGGGAATGAACAATCGAATCATCAACACATTTCCAAACGCATTTTTCGGAAACGATATCGATTCTCGCCGTGATTTTATTAGTCCTTCTATCGACAGAAACGGTTTAAAGTATGCTGAACTTTGAAGCCACTTTTGACCAATTTTCATCTTCAGTTTTCCGTCGAAGAACACAGCTCTTAACGCTGGAAAAATACCTTCTTTACATCCAGCTTGGAATGCGTTGCACTCTGTGATGCCACTTTTAACCTGGAAAAAATGCTCGAATTCACGAATAATTAATGTTCTTAAAAACATCAATAAATCCAAACAGATTCCTAAATTCTGACAAGCTCTTTCTCGGAAATTCTTTAGTATGAAACTTTGGTGGCTCTGAAACGGGTTTTGCACAAATAGCTATATTTTTTATATATATTTTTATCCAGACGAATTTGAGGATGAATAGCTTAAAAAAAGATCAATCGATCCTCCGAAGCGAAATCGCTTTCGAATTCGGGTCGAGCAAATCCTCTGTACGTGGATGTTGACTGCTCGCTGACTGATGTAAGTTAATGAGAGCTTTACTACAACGCTCTGCACTATGGTTGCGTTGTGCATATTCTGAGAATGCATTCTGAGGCAGAAAATGTTGCACGTCCGTTTAACACGACACCAAAATATGAACTGTAGTTTTCCAAATGATAATAATGTTCTGAATATGTATTGTATTCAGACTCCCAGAGACTTCGCCAATTTGGAAAACATAAACTAAACCGTCAGCCTTGAGAAAAGTATTCGAAAAGCTTCGCTGTCGTCTAATCGGTTATTTAAATCCACTAATTTAGATGTTCCATTGCTATATTCTGTGCTAAATTTTCTCATCTTTCGAATGAAAGCGACAGAATCATCTTCCATAGCGTACTTTTTAATGTAGAGCCAATTTGAGGCTACAGAGTTCGAAACAAAGAAAAAGTTCTATAACTCTGTCATTGTTGAAATTCAAACATATGCGTAGAAGGGTTTTTTCATCAAATATGATCGTCTATCACCTCATGAGGGATTCTGGATAAAATTATGTTTTTTCGTGTGAGAAAGGCGTTTTCTTGCTTTAAGGGGGGACTCCTGTCTGGAAGGTCGGAAAATAATGAATTTTCGTAGATTTTTCTCGGATGTTACGAATGAAGTGAATTGTTCGTGTATTTTAGTTATTGTTTGAAGTATATTTGAAGATGTATTTTCCATTTTTTGAGTGCACGAATAACGATTATGACGCTATTTACAGCTGGATGCGTAGATGCTGTCTGAAAACCGGTACCTTGCTGGTGGTATCGGTTCTGAAGCAATGGGATGTCGTAGAACAAATTCCAATGAATGTTTTGAAACTTTAGGACAAAGCGTTACATAGAGGTTTTTGAAAATTCGAAAAATTGCTAAAACGGCGGCCATTTTTGTTAAAAAATTAGATATTTTTCATGAAAAATCTCTAAATAGCGATCCTTGAGGTGACTTCATACTTTTGGCTGTAACTTGCCAACGAAATCAAATATCGAAAAATCCTTAAAGGACAACATTTCAGAGGGCATAAGCTTCCCAAAAATGCGAAAAACAAAAATTATTTTTTTTCGATTTTCCAGACCGGGGGTCCTCTCTTAAGGCGATGAATCAAAAATTAAATTCGAAAAATATATGCATAAAAAACGAATAATGTTTGTTTTGACTCGATTATATTAACCCTCCTGTACTCGCGTACAAAATCATAACACGTATACTCGCGCACGGTGTCACAGACTGAAAATTGAACTTCTCTGTAATGTTGCTATTGTGTATTTTTCAGGCTTCGTTGGCATTTATTTGAAGAAGAGGGTATGATTGAATGAAAAACTCCAAAAAATATGTTTTTGTCGTCTTTATTAAGTTTTAATAGTCATCTAAATCAGCCTCCTCAAAACAGAGTAATTTTTGATACTCCAGCACAATAACGAAATTCGAATTTTTCACTCTTATTAATAAAAAGTAAGCAACTGAATATAATTCATGGAAGTATAAGGAGCTATAAAATAACATAAAAGCGTATTAATAGATTGTGGTTTCATTGGAGTAAGAATCAGAACATTGCATAACTGCATGCTCGAAACAAACATATTTTTTACATTTCATGCAGTTGTTGCGTGTTTTTCGGGTCTTTTATCGAAGAGAAGAATGTATAACGACCTTTTATATAATTATCAGATGATAAAGATTTTGGAATATAAAGTTTGCATATTTCTAATATTCTTATATGCTGTATTCTTGGTAAATTAAGAATTAATGCTTTTTTTAGATGGGGCATAAAAAATGATATAAAAGGATTTCTAGGAACTTCCTTATCTTTTTCTTGTTTTCTTGTCGATATTGTTCATTATAAAAACAAAATCCCCGAAACTGTAACTCTTAAAAAATTTTATAAGCCACCGATTAGTTTATAGTTTACTGTTTACAATTATTCCACAAGTGAAATTCTTTCACAAGTGTGTATATGTATGACCATTATATTTAGCGAATAACTATACGAAAGTCAAACATTTATATTTTGCTTTTGAACATATGAATCTAACGACGAATAGTAAAATCCGTTCAATCCTGTTACAAAAGGGACTAAAGGGACTGAAATCAAATAAGAATAGTCCGATAATGACCTTATGCATTATATTCAATAAATATTCCACGCCACTAACATTAATTTTAACATTTCATTCAACAATATTCTAGAATATGAAAAAAGGCACTTGTCCAAAAAAGTTACTCCTATACTCGCGTCGGTGTGTCAGACCGAAAGTGTTAAAAAGTGGCACACGTTCCCTTTGTACCAACACATGCGATACGCTAAACGATGACGAACGACTAATAACAAAGCTAGATAGAATCGCAAAGTCGTAGTGTTGATATTTTCTGAGAAATGAACGAATTATTGATTTCTCGGTCTGACAGACCAATGCGCGAGTATAGGAGTGTTAAGGATTCTATTATATACAGTGAAAACAAATCTGAGACTGTATATAATCGAGTCCGCCTTGTATTTAGATTTAAAATTTAGGTTTAAATTTTTTAAAATTACATATTTTTAACATTCAAAACATTTTAAGAGCTTCTCTGTCGTCGTGTTTTGAAGTTGATAAAAGTTCTAACATAAAAACTATACGACTTCAAATGTTTAGTTTGAATTTTTATTATAAAATATCAAACAAATTTAAGAAAAATATGGCAATATTTAAAATCGAAATTCATTTTCAAAAACTTTTTTTTTAATTCGAAAAAATATATGGTCATATCAACGAGTCATTCATACATTGAAATATGAGCACTTCTACATGGAAATGAGTTCTCTAACAACAACACTATCATGTTTTTTTTTTGAAAAATTACAATTCTAATTTTGTTTAAAATCAAGATAGCGATATATTGCTTTCGGAAAAGCTTAAGATAATATCAAAATGTAATGCCAACTTTAGATCTAGTCTAGTCGCATAGAATATTCATCGAAGACTGAAAAAAAATTGTCCATAGTTTTGATGTTTTCAGCTTTTTAACTTTTCGTATTACAGTGGAACATCGGTTATCCTCGAGCGGATGATTCGCGATGCGGTTTATTTGCGAAAGCGATTTCCATAGTAATGCTATGGACTTTCCCGGAAATAATCAGTGAGGTGTAGGATTTTGCATTTTTGTTTTGGTCATGACTTTCACATTATTTGTCTTCTGGTGTACACAACCTTATAGATGGATAATTTAATGATTTCTTTATTGATAAAACCTAGTATGCTGAAATATTGTGTTTGCATCTCTTTTTTAGTCATTTATTGCATCCGCGGATAATCGGGGTTCTACTGTATTTAATCCTGTAAATGTGCGTCCTGTTCGACTTCTCGTTCGACTTCCAGAATTGTTATTTTAATTTTTTTTATTATTTGGATTGAAATTTTTGAGTTTTAGATTTTTGAATTCAATATTTTTTGCATTTGAATGTTTTGAGTTTTTTTATTTTAATTTTTTTTTCATTTTGTTTTTTTTTATTATTTTGTGTTTGGGTCTAAAATCCACGAATACGATTTTTTTTTAATTTCATGTAAAAACGAATACGACATTTGAAAAAATTACTTAAAAATCTTTACACACGAGGAAAAACATTCATTCTTCTAGGCCAAATGCAATATTTTACTCAAATCGGAGTCACATATTTTTTGCGAATCCACCATTTGGTGAACAAATGTTCATTTAAACAAAAAAAAAATGTGTTGTATTCGACCATACCTACGCCAGGTGTATGTATTTCCAATGTCGCCTCAACGTGAAAGCTCAAACTCATCTTTGATAGCAGGCATTCTAATTCTTTATTATATTTATCTTAGCCTTATGCTAGATCTAAAATCAATCAACAGTGAAGCCTTCCTCCATCGGATGGAGATTAATAACATCTCCAAAACATACGCGGGCACACACACAAACACACCTGAGAATTATCGTCGTCAGCCGCCGCCATACGGTGCCCATTACTTGCGCGGAATCGCTCTCCATTAATCACTGCGCTCTCGCAATCGGCGGCGGCAAGGTGGATGTGTACCTGCAAGAGTGGAAGACCCCCCACTGCCACCAAGGATTCTTTTCGCACGTTTCTTCGTTCCATTTCCACCAGCTGAATTCAAGTGGGTCCCGACGGAGCATTAATCTTAATTATTCGGGAATTTACCTGATCTTAAGCCGGGCGGAAAAGCGGCGCTTCTGACGGTTTTTCTTCTTCTTTGTAATTATACCGCCGATATCGTCTTGAAAGATATAAGTAAGGCAGGAAGGAAGTCGGCAAAAACGTTATTTATAGCCATTCGAACGCACACACATAATTGTCGGAGCTGCCGGATCATAACTCCGCCATGTTACAACACAACAAATCCTGTGTTGATTAATCAATACTTCAAAGAGTGGAAAGAACATTGCTTTCATACGTTCGCTTACTGCTAGTAAAACGTAGGTACTCGGTAGTAATCACCTCTGAATCCGACCTGTGTTCTCCAACCCCTGACCACACGTGGATTCCATTTGCATACTCACAGTCCCGTAGGTTTCCTACTCAAGATAAACCCCCGAAAGGATTACCATTTAATGTTGGCATTTCGGCATGTAACTGCATTTTATGTTGGTCATGTCCATGTAGCTGCTGTTGTTTGCTTGAGGATTATTGCAAAGGTTGGTCTTGCAGGAGAGTGGGCCGGGTCGTTCCTGTACACCTGTTCTCCTGTGTGGTGATGGTTATTGTGTTTGCTCAGTGTACGGTACTTAAATTAGATTTACAAATTACTCTGGTGGTTCTTCATACCTCCTCTCCCCCATTCATTGACGTCGACCTTATTTTTTTGGCCCGTCGAGAATATGGCAGTGGTGCGATGGAGGTTAAGTGCGCTCACACTTTTGGCTCGTAAAGCTTTAACTTCGGACTGTGTCGAAGTGCATGATTTGAGGGTTTTTTTTCTTCTTCTTTTCGAATGACCTAATCCCAATTTCGGAAAAACAAATAAAGTGAAACAAACAACAAAACCAGGTGTACTTCGTACCATTGATGTTGGTACGATTGCGTGGATTCGGGTAGTAACGGTAATTGCGGATGGAAACTGAATCGAAAGAACAT
The DNA here is from genome assembly GCF_029784135.1 of Toxorhynchites rutilus septentrionalis. Lineage (NCBI taxonomy): Eukaryota > Metazoa > Arthropoda > Insecta > Diptera > Culicidae > Toxorhynchites > Toxorhynchites rutilus. The sequence continues at coordinate 103,864,025 of NC_073745.1, forward strand.
CAGCCATCGATTTATGTTGCATTATGTAAATCCGGTTCGGTTGGAGCTTTTTTTCCCGGGCCGAGTCCTCGCGACGGCATCTGGAGCGAGACATATGTGAATTTGATACGTCAGATTTTGTGGCAGGATTTATCGTCAAAACGACACGGTGCATGAATGCTAGGTAATGGGCGGCTTCGGGGTGCGATTCGTTTGGAGTCACTCGGTTGTTTGATTGTCTTTTGATTTGTATAATTTTCGAAACATTTTTTTTGCACACAAAAATTAGAAGATCAAAAATAGCTCTCTCGTAGCCTTCAAAGAGGCTGCAGTTATTTTGATATTTCTTGAATTTAGTGCAGAATAAACATTTCCTCGAACTAGCCACGTAATATAAATATAGAATTTCTTTATTTCGTCAAACTATACTAGACAACAATTACATACATTACATTACAATTACAATATACTTAATGAATAATTTCTAGCTATATTTATGAAAATCAATTATTAGAGGTATTATGTATTTTGTATTATAGTGAATTACGAAATGCAACGCAGTGGTCTTTCAGCCAATGACTTTTTCAATAATTTCTTCGTCATTGTCCCATCAATTACATTACTGTACTTATTGTACGTTCTCATCATTCTATTAAGTGGACCATTCATAGCATATAAAGTTCAAAATGAAGTTGGTTTGAATAAATTCCGTGCTCGCTCGTGTTGGTGCATAAAAATTTAGATTTTCAAGTAAGTTTTCAGAACTAATCCTGTGTGAAACTAAGTCAATTAAACATGAAATTGTGGCATTTTCTCTGAGTTTCTCAAGTGTTTCAATATTTATTAACATACAACGAGCTTCATATGGAGGAAGGGGATATGTTGTCCAGCCTAGCTTTCTCAGGGCAAATTATAAAAATTTGTTTTTGTACTGATTCTATTCGATTGGCCTAGCTTTCTCAGGGCAAATAATAAAAATGGTTTTTGTACTGATTCTATGCGATTGGAGTGCAGCTCTTGATAGGGTGCCCATACAGCACTGTAATATTCTTAAATAGATCTTACCAAACTTATATACAATGTTTTTATTGTGTATGGATCACTGAAATTGTAACTAAATCTTTTTATGAAACCAAGCATTCTATTTGCTTTATTGATCATTGTATTGTAATGTTCGCCAAAAGTGATTTTCGAATCAAGAATTATACCTAAATCTCTAATTTTAACGCATCTCCCTACAGTTTCAAATCCTAGAGAACATATGAAGTCATAAGTTTCATGTTTTCGAGTATACGATATAATATTACATTTATTCACATTAATATCTAAAAGACTTTTCACGAACCATTCGAAGAAAACATCTACATCTTGTTGGAAAATCACAAGGTCACCACATTTGGTTACTTCCATGTACAATTTCATATCATCAGCATATATTAGAATGTTGAGGTTAGTTAATACTAGTGACACATCACGAATTACGAATAGGATGAAAAGTAAAGGGCCTAAGTGAGACCCTTGTGGAGCTCCGGATGAGACATTCACTGGACTAGAGATTTTTCCTCTAAAGCGAACAAACTGTGTTCTATATTGGTGAGGTTTGATTATACCCACTTCAATAGAGTTCCAGTTACTCCCAGACGTTGGAGCTTGAAAATAAGCATTGGAATATCTACTCTGTCGAAAGCCTTGCTGAATTCTGTATAAAGAGTCTCGACAACGTTTCCTCTATCCATTACCGCAAGAGAATAGGATACAAATTCTAACAGATTTGTGACAGTGGATCTTCCTTTAATAAAAACCATGTTGATTCGGTGAAATATAATGTTTTAACTGATTGAACATTTTAGTATTGGCAATGGATTCAAATAATTTGGGAATACAAGATAATATGGCGATGCCACGATAGTTATTTATGTCAGAACGGTTACCAGATTTGAATATGGGTAGTAGGAATGATTTTTTCCAGACAGAAGAAAATATTGCGAATTTTAGCGATAAAATGCGAAGCAAGTACAAAGGATGAACGAAAGCCGATGCCAACTTTTTCAACAACATTGGATAGATACCATCTGGCCCGGGATCTTTAGATGAATCTAGATCCTCCAGCGCGATAAGAAGCTCGTTAGCGGTAATATTATCAATTGAGACCGAGTTTGCACATTCGGGTAAAAACGAAAAATAATCGTAATCTCGAACCATGTTATTTGTTGTGTAGTTAGTTACCTTGGAAAAAACGGGCGAATGGATTACTAATATCACTATCATTTGATCCAACGTATTCTCCAAATATCATACTTGATGAGAAATTATTAGATTTCATCTTATCGCTGGCATAATTGAAAAATTTCTTAGGATCGGATTTAATATTATTTTCTATCCTTGTAATATAGCTTTCATATTGTAGTGATATTTTCGTATCAAGGTTTTTACAAATATCTTTGAATATGGTTAAATTATCCAAAGTTTCGCCTGCTTTGTATCTTTTATGAGCTTTTTGTTTTTTGTTTTTGAGATTTTTAATACCACGAGTGAACCATACTGGTGTTTTTGAATTTGTATTAAGTTTTTTCTTTCTTGTTAGAACGAACATGCGATTCTTACGATTCTATTCAGATTATCATCAACAATTTCAACAGCTTTGTCTGTGTTCCTTTCATCTTTAAGTAGAATTGACCAATTTATATCATTAAGCTTACAATTAATTTGCTCGTAGTCTGCCTTTTTGAAATCAAAATTTATCTCAAAATCGCAATCGGCGGGGCGTATACTTGTGCTATTGATAAATAAAGAATATTCTATAGCGATGTGAAATTTTTCATTTTTTAAAGAGGACATTCAGCTTTCGAAACATGGAAATCTTCTGTGCAATTAGTAAACAACAAGTCTAGGAAACAATTTAGTTCATCTGAAATAGGATTGATTTGACATAGAGCTAGTTGGCTTGTTTTATCGACAATAAGTTGCAATGTCTTATTTTCGCCTACAATCTGGAGTAAGATTGTTCGTTCTCCTCGTCTACAATGGAATCAACTGTATTTTGATTGAAGTAATTTTAGGGTCAAGTTCATCAACAAATGACTCTACAATATTTAAAAATTTCTCATAAGAATGTTTTTTGGCAAAAGTAGAAGGGAAATAGATAGATACAAAAACATGTGTTTGGCCATTAATACATACTTTAACCCATACATCATCAAATTCTTTATGATTTTTTATCACACAATGATAAATCTCGGTCACACCTAAACACGTTAAAATTGCTACCAAATCATTCTTCACTTTTCACTGTGTCGTTCCAACTGGTTTCATTTTCAGTTTTTTTTATATATTTGTTTCATTTTCGCCGCACTACGCATTCTATTGAAATTTTGAAAATTCATAATTATTCCAAGTAAACCAGTATGAACTAAATCTTCATCCGAAGAATACGTCAGTGGCGGTGAAAACTCGAGCAACCGTTATTGGTCCTTAGAATCTCAATAAAGTGCTATCAAAAAAGAGTATAAGTTTGTTGAGATTTTTCCAATGTGTCATTGCAGAAGAATTATTTTTTGCAGCGTTCTGCAACGCTGTTCATCTGAGAAATTGAACTTTTGAAAGATGTGAATTGTTTTAAAATTTGATATTGAAAAAAGCTATTTCTCATCAATCTGCAATCCTATCGCGTGAAACATAAGGTTGCACAACACACAGAGCTGAGCCATCAATGAAATGTTGTTGCCTCTGCATGAATTTGACGGATCATAAACTTTACAACCATTTGCTGATGAAGTCGAGAGTAAACTGATGCAAGAATTCATCCAATGTGTGCCTTCTTCAACACGAGGCCGGCAACACTTCGTTGTATCGACACTTTTGCATAAAGTGCAAAATTTATGCTGACGAAACAACCTCCGCTGCGCCGCGCCAGTCAGGCAACCAGTGAGCCATTCATATCTGCACGAAGTGAGGTTCGTCTCGAGACAACAAACAATGAATGAAGCCCTCTGTCGAAGGAGCAGGAGGAGGAGGACGAGGAGGCACTGAAGAATATAGCTTCTTATGGCGTAAAGCTGGAATGTGCAAAGAAAGGGGTTTTAGATAAAACAGAGTGTGCACGTAATCGTATACATATCTATCAAAACTTAGCATTATGTTTAGCACCTCATTAAAATTAGTTTGGTGGATTTTTTTGTTCTAAGCAATGTAGCACAAGCTATCACATTTTTTGCACGTTGGTCTTATTTCTCACCGTCAAGGTGGTATAAGCATGCTTCGCGTTTATTCAATTTCTTCAATACTGATTCAGGTACAGCAGTGAGCATACCAATGAAATTTTATTTTGAAATATTTGTGTTATATGCTATACTCGTACAATATAGTCCAGTCCCTGAACAATTTAAACTTACGAAAAGTGGAAGCATTCCCGTTTTCCCATACAATTATTTTCTGCTTCCTAAACCAAGCCATCAAAAACGAGCACTTAACGTAGCGGCAAGGTACAAATTTTATACAACAATAGCGTTGCGAAATCAAAGATAGCTAAGTATTGTGCGCTATCATACCCAAGAGAAAAAATGAAAAGCGAAAGCAATAAATTGTGCTTCATTTGATTCTCTGCAACCGTGCGGACGCGCAGTTTATATCTCCAAAAAGGTTAGATTCAAGATACAATAGAACCCCGACTATTATTATTCATTTAAATTTATTATTATCTTTCGAATGAATGAATTATCATACCATTTCGTTCAGCCGGCAAAGAAGCACTAACGCTCAAATTCTAGTTTCTACAATATAACGTCCTCGTTTTCGAAACTTTGAACTTACAACCTGGCAAAGAAATGAAAGACGTTGTCCTACGTCAAACATACTAGAACGTAGAAAGAAACTAAATCGTGCCCGAATTGTGTGCAAAAATGTTCATTTGTTGTGGGGAGAAGCGAGCAGGTAAAATTGAGATAAACATATCATACGAATAAATCGTTATATTGGTTGGTTGTGCGTGATTTATAACATAAAAACTATCACACTTACAAAATTCTTGTCAAAAATATTACCAAAAAATTTTTGGAAAAAAAATTTCGCTGACAAAAAATTTATTTTAAAAAGTAAAATTCATTTTTCTCAAAAACGTATTTTTTTAAAATTCCCAAATATATATATATATATATATATATATATATATATATATATATATATATATATATATATATATATATATATATATATATATATATATATATATATATTAGGAAAAAATACAACTTATCATAATTTTGTTTAAAGTCAACATAGCGATATAGTGTATTCGACAAAGTTTTAGATCTTATTAAAATATGAACTTTTGTTGAAGACGTTAAGTTTCTATCTCTTATAGTTTTTGGAATATAAGTCATTTTTGTATGAAGACTCCAGAAAAAAATTTTGTTTTGCTCGTAACATCTTTGTGTGTAAATTCTCACGTTTGACATGTTCTTGGCATGTTTCTAAATAGAGAAAAGTAAGCAGAGCATTTAAAACTCGATAATTTATACAGAAAAATGTAACGAATTGAACATTAATAGCATTTTTTCAAAGAAAACATGAACTAGTTGATGTTCGATAAACTTTTCCCATGTAAATGTACCCATCGTCCGATATATAGGTGATTTGTTGTAAAAGGGACATTTATATCTGTTTTTTCCAGATTTTTAAAAACACATGTTTTCGAGAAAAATTAATTTTAATTTTTAAAATATTTTATTTTCAATGATTTTTTTTCCAAAAATTTGTTTGATATTTTTCATGAAAACCTAAGTAATTTGACCCCATTGTTGACGTAGGACTACGAAATTGTTTTATTCTGTTCGCATGAACATCACTTAAAATATCATTTCAAAGTTTGAGAAATAACTCTTCAGCAGAAACTTTTCTTTCTCTTTTATTATATATTTCCACTATCCTTCACCGGGAGTGCTGCAAATGTGTTGTTATCAAGCAGCCGCTTCACGTCATTAGTCGAATTTTCACTCAAACTTTCTTCAGAACGAGTCGGTCCCGCAGCAGTTAGTGTCCCTTTTCAAGATCGTAGCTCCCTCTCATATCGGGGTGAAACGCGATTGTGTAACTTTTTCCCGGATATCATTCACCCGAAACAAGTTTACCCCAAGCACATTTACCCGAATGTAACAAATATCACCCGATTCTAACAAAACACAAAAGCAACATTTACCCGAATGCGACATTCGCTCGAATGTAACGTTTACCAGAATGAAGAAGGGAAAATTTCGACAAATTTGGTTATTAGTTTCGTGGAATCTCCCGATAATAATAAAAATGAATTGTAATGAGGAAATTTGAAAATGATGCGGAACACTTCGCAGATTCATTTTTAGAAATAAGTGTGGATGCAATTAACATGTCTTCTTTCTTTTCCGTAATGCTCTTGAAGGGTAAGTGAATTTTCAAAACTATGTTATTTTTTGTATTCGGTGGAACACAGGTTTGCTTGCGAGAGGCCGCCACATTTGACGGCGGGTGATTGGATAATGTTTATAATCGAATTGGAATATCCAACTGAAATAATGATTTAATTACTATATAAGTGAAACTAAATCACTTTTCCAAAATTTTGAATAGTACAGTACGCAACGCCGCTTTTTCTCGTTTATGTTCTACCCACGCAATATACGAGTTTTTCAAAATCATTAAACTGTTTGTCAAAAAATCGTAGCTCTAAATCCAGATGATTGTATAAAATATGGTGTACAGCAAAGTAGGGGCGACATCAATGACCTTCATAGAAAAAAAACATTTTTAAACACCGTTACTCAAATATAGAGTTGAATATGAAAAGCTCAAAACATTATCTTCCAGAACGTTTTGAGACATAAAAGTTTTCAAAGTTTAGTTCAATTTCTGGGTACGATTTTTTATCAGTGTATTTTAAATTTAATTTTTTGAATTATTAATTGATTTGTCGTCCATTATCAGGAATATTGATTTGAGTTTTTGAAGAAGATTGAAAGACAAGACAGAATACACGATTGCATAGTTAACGTAGGACTATGATCATTGTTGGCGAGAACAAATTTTTATTAAAATTTAAGAATGATTTCTTTAGCATTAGTATAAGCATCAAACAAGCTGCACAATCTCGTAGGTGGTACGAATTCATAATTGTGAAGCTTAGAGGCTCGCCCCCATCTGTTGCTGATGGTTCGAAGTAGCTCTTAGATGAAAGCGTGCTTTCTCCAATGATCAAGAATTGTCAATTGTCAAGAATTGTCCAATGATCAAGAATTGTAATGAAATGTAACCTTTCTACGTTGAGGTGAAATTTGAGTGGCTATTACATGTACAGTGCACAATGGTCCAGGAGATGCATTTAAGTGGAAATTAGCATTTTGAGCTCGACAGTTATTCTCTAGACAAAAACTGTCTTAGACAAAGTTGTTACTCATAGATAGAGGTAAACATAGTTCGACAATGTTTGTAGCTCCAATTATTTGAGACATCTTTGTAGAACAAAGTTTTTCTCTATCTCTTGAGATAACCGATATAGCGCCTTTTTTCTAAGTTACGTTAGGGTTACCATGAAAAGATTTTTGAAGATTTTGCTTGAATTTTCACCAGCAGTTGTTTATATCGATATTGCAGCCAAATTAAGAAAGATAGAGGTTGAGTGTCAAAAAACAAATTGTAGAGCGGTTAGAGAGCTTCAATTTAATTGATAGAAATAATCTAGTTTATTATAAATTTTTAGGACGAAATTAATAATTATATTATTAACTATTAAGTTTTTTACTTCCAAAATGTTATTAAAACCCACTAATTTAGATGTTCCACTACTATATCCGGTATAAAATTTTCTCTACTTTTAAACTAAAGCAACCGAATCGTCTTCCGTAGCGTACTTTTTAATGTAGAGCCAGTTTGAGGCAACAGAGTCCGGAACAAAAAAAAAGTTCTACAACTCTGTCATTGTTGAAATTCGAACATGTGTGTAGAACGATTTTTTCCATCAAACATGATCGTCTATCACCTCCTGAGAGAATCTGGATAAATTTAAGGGGGTGAATCAAAAATCAAATTCCTTTTTTATATTCAAAAAAAGGAAAAAAAACATGCAAAAAAAACGAATAAATTTTTTTTTTGACTCGATTATATACAGGATTCGATTATATACAGTGAAAAGAAATCAGAAACTGTATGTAATCGAGTCCGCGCTGTATTGGTATTTACTGAGGAAATTTGTTAGTAAAATTATATAATACTAAGTCGAAGTATGTTCCAACTGCACTCTGGCTTTCCGTTTAGAGTCACATAAGCAGCTGTATGAAAATAATTGGTTTGTTAAATTATGATTTGATCTGGAATCATAATACAAAATCATAAAAAAAAACTAGAAACAGAAATTTGGGTGCGGAAATTTAAGAATGAATTCTTCAGTGCATCAAAGGGCCTGGCTGGGTAAGGAAGAAAAAGTTCCCCAAACCAAATCACCCGTTCTATGGAAAATATTGTATAGGGTACATAAGGAATTTTTACTATTCTATTTACACCTTTGAGATTCATTATAGGATCTATGGTAAAAAAACGTACTTTTCAAAAAAATTTCCACGCCATTCTTGATAGCTTCGAGATAAAAATTTAGGAAAAATATTGAAAGTGTGTCTTACCATTGTGTATCAATAAATATTTCAAAAAAATTGTTCATCAATGATTGAAGTACTAAAAAGGATCTTGAAATAATGATTTTTTTTTGGATGATTCAGAGATTCAGTACTACTCTTATTCGTATTTAAATGTGTTTCTACGCCTTTTCTAGATTTGTTTGATTTTTTTCAGAATTTTAGCAGTGTGGCGCGACACTAATATTAGGGTTGGGGAAAAAGAAATGTCGTATTTCTGATCAAAATTTGACGCTTTATCTAACATACATTAAATTATCCAATTTAACTCAAATATGCACCGTTTTGTTCGCAAACTTGTTGCCATTTAGAAGGCAACTTCATTATTCCCCTTTTAAAAAACCCCCCTCTTTATTTGCAAAAAACTCAGACAGCCAGTTTTTGCAAGCCTCTTTTGAAGTCAACTTAGTATCACCAAGAGCGTTTTGCATGAACCGGAAGAGATGATAATCACTCGGAGCCAGGTCCGAACTATACGGTGGGTGCAATAGGACATCCCATCCGAGCTCCCGTAGCTTCTGGCGGGTCATCAAAGATGTGTGAGGCTGGGCGTTGTCCTGGTGGAAAATAACACCATTCCTAATGATCATTTCTGGCCGCTTCTGATCAATCGCCTGCTTCAAACGGTCAAGCTGCTGACAGTAAAGAACCAAGTTGAGGGTCTGGCCATAGTTGAGCAGCTCATAGTGGATGTTTCCCTTCCAATGCAACCAAACATACAGCAAAACCTTCCTGGCTGTCAATCCGGGCTTGGCGATGGTTTGGGCCGGCTCACCGCGCTTCGACCACGACTTGTTTCGCTTTAGGTTGTCGTACGTGATCCACTTTTCATCACCAGTCACCATTTTCTTCAAAAATGGGTCGAGTTCGTTCCGTTTCAGCAGTGCATCGCAGGCGTTGATTCGGTCTAAAAGAATTTTTTGCGTGAACTCGTATGGCACCCATACATCCAGCTTTTTTTTTGGAATCCAATCTTCTGCAAAAATCCAAACGGTTTTATGGTCTATACCTAGTTCCTGGCCAATCGAGCGAGTGCTCCCATGCCGGTCAACTCGGATGATTTCAACGGTTTTATCGGTTTCCACGACGATTGGCCTACCAGTACGGGGTGTATCTTCGACAGCCACTACACCAGAACGTTACAGTTTTATCTCGCCGGTAGTAAAAACGTAAAATATGGCGAATTTCTTGCTTGGTGGACTCCATCTATGACGCGCTATAACTTGAGACTGAAAAGGACAATCACAACACTGTCAAAACGACACTTGTAGCACAGATTGTCGTCTTTAAATAGCCGTATAGTATGACCCGATGCGATAAGTACAACACAATATATGTTTAAGTGTTGCCATATATTGACAATATACGACATTTCTTTTTCCCCAACCCAATATATATTAGGGTGCCAATGAATGTACACCCAAAGTAGCGTTGACAGTAAACATGTCATCTTTGGCAGAAATGATGCCATTTAGTGTGCTGGAGAGTCAAATGCGCAAATAATGAGCTGTTTTAAAAGCTTAAAAATGGTTTGTATGTATGCGTGCAGACATCTCTTTCTGTTTTTTTTAAATTGTTGGAATTGTGCCAAAAAAAAGTCCATACGACGTCAATGGGGATCGAACCAAGGCTGGCTGGAATACAAAGCTATTTTACACGACCACGCTATCCACATGGCTAATGATGCTTGAGCAGTTGTTCAGCAAATACGTGATAATATTGCACCTGATTATAAAATGAAGTTCGGAAGTTTTTTCTAAGAGTAATAAAGGAGCGCATGAAGGAGAACAATATCTATCTCGGTCTGGGCCGTGTATGTGGCAAAGTATGCGGAAAGATTATTCGTCTTTTGTTTCGCTCGCTCGTATTAATCTTATATTGCTGTACCATGTATATTATACAAATTCTAACCAGTATTTGTGAGTCATGACATTTTCTGTTATGTTATGTCTCATTTAATGTCATAAATCGGGACGACAAAACATGAGCTAAAAATCAATTTTGGGTGCACCATAAACCATGTTTATGTACAAATTATTAAAAAATCGGCGAGAGTCAGGGCCGCGGCCGTGGGATTGCTTGATACTGTCATATTTCTTATTCCTACAATAACATGAAGGGCAAAAACAAATCCGAGAAATATGAGGGTTGTGGCGAATGAATTCGCTGCTTTTCTTCAACATACTAATTTGTCAAGGTTATTAATTTGGTCAAAATTTCACAATCTGAATGAAGTGTTTCCATGAAGTTACGTTTTACATAATAATCCGGGAATTCATTAAGAAAAATATACACAGAAATACAGCAAAAATATAGCAATCAACTATTTATTTAATGTTTCTGAAAAAACGAATGCGTATTAGAGAATTATATATATTTCGAGTAGAGCTGTGTGATAATTTTTTTATATTTCACTATTCGATATGAATATTTGCGTATGCTATTATTCTATTCTGAAAACGCAAAACTAATTTTCCCATTTTCGCCTATGAGTGCGTCAATGATTGAGTATGTGCGAAAATATTGTTTGCATAAAAGATTTCCCACTGGGGAGCTCATTTCACTGTCTCGCACCCTCCAAGCAATATGAGCTATATTCTGTTTATATGGGAATACTGTTTATTTTGCCTCAATCATTCCGGCCGGGATTGTTTTCACATTCCCAAATAGAGCTCCCTGTCTATCTCCCTTGTGGGTTTGTGGGTGTGTTACGAGTCTCACTCTCGCGAGTCAATATCTCGATGACATCACCGTTCAATCCGCTTCGTCCGTCCGTTCCAATGGGTGGGAAAAATAGAGTGTAATGGCAATAGCAATAGCAATAGAGCAAAACAGCATCAGCATCGGAACAATCGTATCGGCAAATCATTTATTAATCGCTCAAACCCGTCAATTCGTCGTCGTTGTCGTCGTCGGGTTGGAGAAATATTTTTTTATATACCTACGAGGTACATGTAACCAACCGGGGGGTAATTTGTGTATTTCTAGATGCAATATATTTATACAACCGCCGCCGCCGCCGTTGTTCCCGTTTGGAGAATTGCTTTTCTCCCGAAGGGTTTTCGCCGTTTCTGTGGATTTGTTTTCATCGGCTGTGGCTCCAGCTGACTTCGCGAAGCGAAGAACCAAAAAAGGGAGTTGGAAACTTTGTACTCCAGAACAGAGGAAGGAAGAAACGCAAACCAAGCGCGCTTTGAAAGGTTTGGTCACGACGTCAGCAGCAGCATCACATCGCCAAGCCATGATCCAGCAGAGTTTTTCTTGACGGAGGAGATGAAAGCAAATCGACGACGACCCGCGCCCCGAAAGTGAATAATGATGAGATAATTCAGCTGGTTCAGGCGGGGAGTTTAGTGTTCGCGTTTTTTTCCTGTGTAATCCGATTTTTATTCTCACTGGTTGATCGTTTTAGTGAGCGTTTTTTTTTTGTTGCTAGAATAGCGAAAGAAGTGGCAATAAATAGTTCAAATTGATTAAGAAGTAGGTCCACGGAAAGGGAAACTACTGCATCGTTGTGTGGCGCAAAAAAAAACCATAGCAATTTTATGCTAAACGATACGCGTTGCTCTTTTTCGCTGTCGGTATGCACTTTGGTTTGGTTTCTCGGCGCAAAAAACCGTCTCAAGTATTGAATTTGATTTGCTAATGAGCGGCACGAGATGCAGACGAAAAAGTAGAAGGAAGTGGTGTGAAATTTGAATTGTGTTTGATTTTTTTTTAATATTTGACGTGTAAAATTTTTATTTCCCTTTTTGGGATTCTTCGTTCAGTGTGGAGTGAAACGGAAAAGTGTTCCGAATAACAGAGAGAAAGAGAGAGAGAGAGAGAGAGAGCAAGTGAGTGCCGTATTATTGGCTGCAGCATCTGCAATGCTACGTTCACCAGCCCACATAATAGGGCATGGCCCGACGGGAGCGGGTGGGGGTGTTATGAGCTTGCACACACACGCATCGTCACCACCCCACGCGCGAACATCCCTGTTCGATTCCTGCCACCGGAAGATTCGACTCATCGGAGGAGGACCCGTTGCCTTCCTGGGAGGATTAGTAGCGTAAGTATCATCGCATTGAAATGTTACAACATTTGATACAGGAATCTGTTCACCCGAGTTCTATTTTTCCTCCAAAAGTATAAATTTTTCTAATCTCAACATTTACCTGAATATTATAGGAAGAAATATGAAAAAAGAAGGGTAATGTCGGGGACATAACTGGAGAAACGTAGCACTACACCAAGGGTTATCAATTTAAATATATCGTTTTATTTTCGTCTGTTCGAATTTTTCAAAGGGTAATGTGATTTGTGCGTGAAGTAGAGATTGGCAAAACGGTTCATTCCAGTGAGCGGCTCAGAGCCGCTCGTTCATTGAAACGAGCCGGTTCATTTGAGCGGCTCGATGACTCTTTTCAAAAAGCGATTTATTCGGATAAAGTTTAAAACATCAGTTAGTGCATAGAATAACAAAAATATTACTTTTTCTAGATTTTTTCTAATAAATTTTCATCATATTTTTGTTTATAATCATGATTTTTTCGATGTTACCTGATGAATGAATATTCCGTCTTTCACTGCGAACTTGTTCTGCATACGAGAAAATTCGCTCACATGGCACTGAAGGCGCTGGAATATAGTCTTTTCAGAACGATTTCGTAGAGCCGAGGATGGACAGAGTTTCTTTCTTTTCTCCAAAGCAAAGGCTCGCTTAATCCTTGCAAATGTGGTTCCGATATTTGTCCAACTCAACTACTGCAGCAGCTTTTGGATCATGCAAGGCTTGAAGTTTACCAACCAATGCATCAAACTACTCCCACACAGATGACCGCACTTCATCTGACTGCTAACTGCTACTTGCTTAATTATTTTTTAGCTTTTAGTACATTATCTGTAATACTATTATGTTTAATCACAATGAAACTTAACACGTTGAGTCCCGTGTCGGTCTCAGACATTGAGCTTTTCGTTAAAAAAATATATATTGCTATTTCGTGGCGGCAGCCATTACGGGTTTGCATTTTTCACAAATAACTGTGTTCTACTGGTCAAGACCTTTCATTTGATACCCATATTGATGTGGTTTTGAAAAAAAATATACATCACCATTTTGTGGTGGCGGCCATTTTGGATTTGCATTCTTCACAGTGCTACTACGTCACGTTCTATTAGTCAATACTAGCCAAGTTCATTTGATACCCATATTGATGTGGTTTTTGAAAAATATATATTGCCATTTTGTGGCGGTGACCATTTCAGATTTGCGTTTTTCACAGTGCTACTACGTCACGTTTTCATTCTTGAACCGCGGCTCTTTTTTGAACCGAGGCGCTTTTGAACCGATGCTCTTTTTTGAACCGTGGTTCATTTGTAAAGAGTCGTGGATCGTGCGCTCGTTCTGATGAACTGACTCAAATGAGCGTTCGCCCATCTCTAGCGTGAAGTAATCTACCCGGAGAATGACCTGAGGCTCTGTACTTAAACGTTCAATCGCCAGGGATGATTTGGTGTCTCTGATGTGTGTCTTGAATTGAAGATTTCTTTTGTTTAAACTGAAGCTCATTTAACAGGATGAGTAAACGACGTGAAAAAGCTGAGTTATCCGTGTGTGAAATCCGAAATACCTTCTTTTTTAATTATTTATTAGTTTGTTTCTAAATGTATATACCGTTCTGAATCATATTTCGGACGCTTAAAGCATATGATGCAAAAAAAAGATCTAAACTTTATGCACAGGTTTGGTTGATATTTTGAAAAAAATAGATCAATATGCTGTTAAGCTTTCTACTTTGGTACCTATTTGATTGAAAACCTAAAAAAAATATCGAATAAAATGCTTTTCAAATGAAGTGAATAAGAATCAAACTTCGGACACTAAATCAAATTTCGGACAGATTCAATTCAAATTTCGGACACTTTATTTTGTAATTTTTTGGACGAAAATTACATTAAACTTGATTATATTTTATAGTCAACGGCGAAACACTTACCAGTAAACTGTTAACGATGATGAGAACTGATGGAACACGGGAGAAATTTAAATATTTATGAACGGGTCTACGTGCTCACGCTAAGGAAACGTCAAACACAAACGATAATGAGTAGTGTTGTAAGATTTCTACCGATTATGTTATAATTCAAATGTAGTTCTCATGTGAAATGATAGTGAAACCAAGAGATTACTCTAAAGAAGCAATTGTGATATTAATTTTATAGTTATATCATCAGTGCATCAAGCATTTCAAGATATTAGAACAAAGTGTCCGAAATATGATTCAGAACGGTAACTTTCTTTGGGTGCGTAGAATTATTTTTAATTTAATAGATGCCAACATCTTTGCCATCAGTCGAGAAATGATTGCTTTTTCATATTTCTATACATCGAAGATGTAAAGTAAGCGAACCAAATGGTTGCACTGAGCGGCGCAAATCATTCTCGAAGCATCCCGGGTCGATTACTACAATAAAATTTTTAAATTAACTTCCAGTATCAGTATTAACATGTACTGTTGATTGTTCGCTGTCTAGAGCGACACTGACACACTGAACTTATTGATCATGTAAGCAATGTTCTTTCGAAAAACTGTACCAAAATCTGTGCCACTGAAAATAATTGTTGCATAGTAATATGTATTATTCTATTGTTAGCATGAAAACATAACTTTCAAGTCTAAAATATTCATCTGTTCAGTGATGCTTATACATACTGTTGATAAACTTAAACTACATGATATCGGTTAATAAAAAATACGAATTACCCCCGCTATTTAATCAAATGGTTAGATCTTACGATTGGGTTCATCATGTCGTTTCTGAGACGGTGCCGAAGCTACGAATCCAGTTTTATGCTCAGAAAAAAATCGCTCGGATGTAAAGGCTACCAAGGGTGTAAGAATTTAAAACATTGCAGTGTCTGGAATACAAGCGAATTATTTGTGTTTAGCATTCAATTTTTGTCCTCCAATCCTGCATATGCCTGTTTTCTATAATAATGATTTTCTCAGACACGCTCCGTTCATCTTTCATCCATGCCAAGGGTCTTGCTCTGGTTATTTCAAATAATAGAATCAAACAAAACAGTGTTATTAATTTTACACTCAAAAAATCTATCTGAACTTTTTGTCAAAATTGTGTAATCTGTACCTAAAGAAATGAGAAAATCTGTACCTTTCCTCTACTTGTCTAAATAGCCATAACAACCAATATTCACCTCCAGTTTCCAATCGAGCGAAATAGCTCTCACCTTTTTAAAATACCTTATTCACATTCGATTTCAAATTCGCTGAACTTTGGTGCCACTTTTAACCCAGAAACAATGTACAAATTCGCGAAAATCGAACAATCGGTCGCAAAAAGTCACCAATGAACATTTCTAAATTCACACAAGAACTTTCTCGACGGAAAAATGGGTGGGTTACATCTATGATATAACCGCAAGGTTGACGTTGGACTTCCGTTGGCTTAGTAGCATTTGTATGTATTGATGAAATTATTGATTGAATGAAACAATTTTCAAATTCGATTGAATTCAACATATTTACTTTGCGAATTCCGCCAGGCAGCTTTGGTTTGAAACCCATCTTAGGGAAACACATTTCGATGGGAACAAAAATACCCCTGACTTGTATGTATTTGCAATGCCGATTTCCCTAGGCACCTTGGTTTTGAAGTCCGTGTTTTGGAAACATATTTCGGTGTGAAAAAAAAATACCACCGAATTGCATGTATTTGCAAAGCGGATTCCTCCAGGCACATTGATTTTGGAGTTTGTGTTGTTGGGGAAACCTTGAATCGGGCCAATCAAAATGTGGCAGTTAGGGCGTTTAGATAACGCTTAACATTTCACAGTTATTCAATTGTTTATCTCATAAAAAATAACATTTCATTCATTGTGATGGATGCGTAGAAATATTTCCTATCAATTGATGCAAACATCCTTCCGATCTATTTAGAAATGTTTGAGTTATAAGCATTCGAAATCTTTCATTTTTTCCTTTTTCCATTCTGTGTTTAGGTTTTCATTTCACCACCCCCTCCCCCCATATATATTTCGGTTGGACGTAGTCCCACGTCAAAAATAAATTTGCTTTTTTTATTACGGATATTACTTCAGAAAACATTGAACTTTTTGAAATAACTTATTAGTGAAAGGGCCCTCAATCTTAAAAGGGAAGTGATATCTGAGCTGGGTCCGTAACAAATCACGTCAAATTCGATCAAAATCCAATGTAATTTCTTCTTTACGCTGGTATACACTTGGAGATGTTACCAGTTAGTGAATAAATCATATTTGCAGATCTACGTTTGATCTGAAGAGCAACATCATCATAAAAGGGCAGTTTCGGTAAAAGAAAATTCCTAGATTGACCACCAAGATAACGCATTATCTTACAAAACTATCATGATTTTGTGGGTCGAAAATTCAACAAATATCATCAAATAACCACCTGCTATCAGACTGGATAACTTTCCATTGTAGAACAACATTAACTAAAAAGTATTATAGAGAATATAAAAATTCAGAAAACGAGAATGCAGCAACAAATGAATGATTGACAAAGATGACAGAGATGCATGAAAGTGCTGACTTTGTTGGAACAAGCTATTAAATAATTGAAAATGTCAACCAATATCTAATAGCAAATCAACATAAAATTGCGGCGTGAAGTTGTCCGCAACCTCAAATCCAAGCGTCGTTTGTTATGCTGTCTGGAGGAGAGCGCTTGTGTATCTTTGCATCATATGCACACATTCTTGTTGCTTTAGCATGTTGACAAATGGTAGATTGAAATGGTTATTTCCAGGCTGGTTTAATGTTTCGTTTATTAGAAATGTGGAATGATGGTGGTGGTGGAACAAACATAATCGTGGTGACCGTGTGTATGTCAACTGGAAAAATACCACCACGATAGCTATTATAACTATGTATTATAATTTGTGATACATGCTCATTATTCTCGTGCTCGACGTATCATTCTCATGCCAGAAATGAATGACTCTTTAAATCCACGTAAACCACCAAAGCCACCAAAACTTTCCACTGAGGAGATATTTCATAAATTACGATTCATTCTAAAAAAATATATCCAAAGGGAAAACCAACGAATCGAATAAAATAATTTCGTAGTCCAACGTCAACGGTGGTTGTGTCCTACAACTTTAGTTCTTGAATCGCTTCACTGCTTTTTTCGGGAACATATTGGGGTGCATCATGAAAAACGAACAATTGGTCGCATTGCGAAAATTGGCCAAATTTGAACGCTTATTGCTCAGTCATTTCCAGATAGATATATGAGATTTTTGTATCAATTTATTTTGGCGCTCCATAACAATCTATTATAATGATGAAAATTGATTAAGCAAACAATCGAACAACTGAAAAATATCCAAAATTTTCAAAACGAAACGCGGTCGACTGGTGCAAACAATCTCTGCTCTCCCAGTTGCTCATTCAATACGAATACTGCCTTGCGCAATGAAATATGTGTATGTGATTGCTTTTCTGTTGATTTTCCTCACTCATAATACATGTTTCTGAAGGCGTTCAGATTGTTGCTGGAGGCTCCTCAGAGAGTTCATTCGCCTCTAGTTGAAGTTTTCCAAAAATTTGCTTTTTCAAGTATCTATAATTCAAAACATCATCATCGCTGACCATATGTTAACTAGATAACGCAAGCTCTCGGTTGCTCTTGTCCATTTCGCAAGGTGTCATCATCGCAACAATTGTACCACTGGTGAACAATCAAACTAAACGGCCCTTATCAAGGCAATCAAATTATTCGAACATATTCAAAATCAATATGCAATAAATAACCTAAAGCAATTCTACCTATTCAGTCGTGTTCTCGAATACAACCTTCCTGTAACTTTTTACATTTCTGTACAGCAAATGAAAGATATTTAGATGAACATTTCAAGATATACATTTAACAGCGCTTCAAAGCTTCTTCGTTGTTAGGGCAACAGCTTTTGTATAGTTTCTTGTGCAGAAATCTGCGTGGAATCCGTTATGTCAAATTTTAAAGAACAACTTTTTAAGCCCGGCATAATTTAGAGGATTAGGTAAATAATTTTTATTACAGAAATTGAAAAAAAATCAGATGTTACGAGGCAAAAATTGATGTTTTAATTTTAAATTTGGGTAATATTCATTCATTCATTTAGTGTGTATCCCATAGAATATCCAATGGTTTAGTCGAAAACAACATTTCGGCTAGACATGAAATGGTAAAATTCTTTGACGTAAGATTACATCATATTGGAGGAACGAATTAAAAAACTTAAAATCGATCGCTCCAAGAAAATGTTTTCATCCTTAACAGTTAAAGAGAAATATATTTTTTCACTATAGTTGATAATAATTTGTACAAGGTTTACTGTTCAGACAGAAGTTATCAAATTGTAATTTTTTCAAGATACAATTCGTAATTTTGAGAATGCCTCCATGGAATGGTATCAGCAAGAATTAAAGTCGAAACTGGCAAAACTGATAAAAATCGAAACGCCGATTCTGTGTAGGAATGATCTAAAAAAAACTTTTTTTCTGTTTTTTTTCCAAACGAAGCTTTGAATCTAGAATAACATTAAATCCAACTTAAGACAATGTATAAATTTCAATTAATTTTTCAACTTCGATAAAAGTTTCCTCTGATCCGAGAAAAATAAAAACAGAACCGTTCTTATTTGCCTTCGTTTGCGTCATTAAAATAATATGATGATTGACCTTCTCGAGGGATTTCCCTTCGCTAAAGATCGGACTCTACCGATTACACACTGCCAAGGACATCCTCGTCCTTCACCCGAAACACACTCTTCCAACGGGCAATGTTGGTTGTTGTGTTGGATTTTCTTGGCTTTCTCTCCGCCAAGGCTACACAGGAGAGGTGGAAAAAGAGCGATTGTATAACTTTCCTCCATGCCATGTCCCCAAATTTGTGTGGAGAGAGGATGCCGCTGCCAAGGACAATCGGCTTTTTCTGGTATTATTCTTAATTACAACGGTTCCTAGCTATTCTGGGAGGACCGAGCCGCATTGCGACTCTTCTCCCCTTTCCCGCGATTTTTGACAATTTGATTCGGAAATCAATTATACAATGCAAATGAATTATGGTTCTTGGAAATTTCAATCCGAATTCCAATTCTGCGCTGTTCCAATTTCGGCGCTAATTGGAGTGGTTTATTTTTATTGATACGCATTCCGCGCGGAGTAGCTTCACGAATCTGATCTACAGCTATGCAGTTTCAGTCTAGACCAATCGCTACGTGCGACCGATCTCTGGAATGAGAGAGGGGAGTTCATTGAACGGCTTTAATTATCTCCTTCGCTCGATCTTCAGCTGCCTTGATTTTATAACGATATAGATTTTATGATGAGAATTCCATCCTCTTCTTGAGTTCCCACGTCAGTGGAGCAATTTTTATGCCACCCCATCTCTGTTCGTTCGGAAGAGAGGTAAACGTTCTTATTATAGTTCTTCCGCCTTGTGCACTCCCCCATCCGTTCTTTTCCTCCGGAACATCACTCGGTCAGATGGGGTTCATGTTCACGTTAGAACCAATCCTGCGAATGGAATGGAATGTGTACAACACGTTCACATTCATTGCCAACCAGCTGGCAGCAGAGGAATCGAAATAATCATAAATAACGCCATACTGTACTTCGGTAATTATGGCAATCCCAAACGAATCTTTCACCTTTCGCTGCTGAGCGCAGCAAAGAAAATTCTACTCACGAAGCAGTTGTTCATTTGCATTTGCTTCCATTTGAATTATTGACAGCTGGAGGAAAACAACGTTGCCTTGAATTATTTAACCACCAACATGCAGTGGAAAAATGTCGGTAGATTCTGTCGAATCGATCGATTTCATTTCGAAAGAAATCTCTGCTGCTGACAGACGATGATTTAGGAGAAAAAAGTTAAATGAAATGTAGAAGCTTTAGGGTAAAAGAAATCGTAAATAGTTATAATTAGAAACTTTTAATCATTTGAATCTATTGATTTTTTTTTGAATTTATTGTTTTTTTTAAATGTTTTGATTTCTTTGAATATTTAAATCTTTTAAATCGTGTGAGTCTATAACTATTTGACTATTTGAATATTTAGAATATTTGGAATTCTTTGGAATATTTTGGATCTTTTAAATTTTTTTTAATCTTTTGAATCTATCGAATCTTATGAATTTGAATCTTTTGAACTTTGAAGCTTTGAATCCTTGAATCTTTGAATCTTTTTTTTGAGTTTTTTGAGTTTTTAAATCTTTGAATCTTTTTTTTTTCTTTGAGTTTTTAAATCTTTGAATCTTTAAATCTTCGAATCTTTAAATCTTCGAATCTTTTTTTTTTCTTTGAGTTTTTAAATCTTTGAATCTTTGAATCTTTAAATTTTTGAATCTTTGAATCCTTAAATCTTTGAATATTTGAATCTTTGAACCTTTGAACCTTTGAATCTTTGAATCTTTGAATCTTTGAATCTTTGAATCTTTGAATCTTTGAATCTTTGAATCTTTGAATCTTTGAATCTTTGAATCTTTGAATCTTTGAATCTTTGAATCTTTGAATCTTTGAATCTTTGAATCTTTGAATCTTTGAATCTTTGAATCTTTGAATCTTTGAATCTTTGAATCTTTGAATCTTTGAATCTTTGAATCTTTGAATCTTTGAATCTTTGAATCTTTGAATCTTTGAATCTTTGAATCTTTGAATCTTTGAATCTTTGAATCTTTGAATCTTTGAATCTTTGAATCTTTGAATCTTTGAATCTTTGAATCTTTGAATCTTTGAATCTTTGAATCTTTGAATCTTTGAATCATTGAATCTTTGAATCTTTGAATCTTTGAATCTTTGAATCTTTGAATCTTTGAATCTTTGAATCTTTGAATCTATGAATCTTTGAATCTTTGAATCTTTTAATATTTTAATCTTTGAATCTTTGAATCTTTGAATCTTTGAATCTTTGAATCTTTGAATCTTTGAATCTTTGAATCTTTGAATCTTTGAATCTTTGAATCTTTGAATCTTTGAATCTTTGAATCTTTGAATCTTTGAATCTTTGAATCTTTGAATCTTTGAATCTTTGAATCTTTGAATCTTTGAATCTTTGAATCTTTGAATCTTTGAATCTTTGAATCTTTGAATCTTTGAATCTTTGAATCTTTGAATCTTTGAATCTTTGAATCTTTGAATCTTTGAATCTTTGAATCTTTGAATCTTTGAATCTTTGAATCTTTAAATCTTTGAATCTTTGATTCTTTGAATCTTTGAATCTTTGGAGGGGGGACCCCGGTCTGAAAGGTCGAAAAAATCGATTTTTTTAATTCCTGCATTATCGGGAAGCCCTCAGAAATGTTGTCCAAACAAGATTTTTCTATATTTGATTTCGTTGGAAAGTTACACCCAAAAGTATGAGGTCACCTAAAAAGATATAGTATTGCTGTATGAATTGAAACGCGTTTTTCTCGAAACCGTTGTTTTCAGCTTGTGGTATCGATAACTCCGGATCTACTCGACCGATTTGACTGAAAATTTTTATCAGCATGTAAAGATGAATGACATGAGCCGTTTTGTGACATCTCAATTTATCTATTTTTTATGAGGGGTCCCCTATTAAATCATTTGAATTTTTTGAATCTTTTGAATCTTTAGAATTATTTGAATCTTTCATGAATCTTTGTTAAACCTTTGTTGAATCTTTATTGAATATTTGTCGAACCTTTGATGAATCATTGCTGAATCATTTTTGAACGATTTTGAATATTTGTTTGATATTGTCATTGATTTATTTTCAATATTTGTTGGATTTTTCTTGAGTTTTTGTTGATGGTTCTTTGTTCAAGCTTCGTTGAAGCTGCGTTGAAGTTTTTTTTCAATTTTTGTTCAAGCATTGTCCAATCCTTGTTGAATCTTGGATGAACTACTGTCGAACTTTGATGAATTTTTGTTAAACCATTGCTGTATCTTTGTTGAATCTGTTTAGAATCTTCGTTGGATACTTCTTGAATTTCCATTGCATCTTTGATAAGTTTTCGTGGAACCTTTATTTTCAATCTTCCTTAAATCCTTGTTGAATCTTTTAGAGCTTTGATGATCTTCATTGTTGAATCTGTGATGAATCTTTTTTGGAACTTTTTTGAATGAGTTTTCGAGTTTTTGATGAATTTTTTGGTCTTAGATTTTTTGGAAAATTGAAATTTTGAACAATGCTTGTAAATTTCGAACTTGTCTTAAATGTTTTACAATTCTCAATTTTTGGAAATTGCGATAATGAAATTCTGACAACTGTTGAATTTGTATCTTTTGTCTTATGAACGGATATCAAATCGAATACTCCAAATATAACACCTTCGAAGGCTAATTGCTCGATGAGCTGTGTCTGAAATCATCAACGAAACCAGTCTAGAATCAAAGATTAGAAAACTCCTAACTATATATATATATATATATATATATATATATATATATATATATATATATATATATATATATATATATATATATATATATATATATATATATATATATATATATATATATATATATATATACATATATATATATATATATATATATATATATATATATATATATATAAATATATATATATATATATATATATATATATATATATATAAATATATATATATATATATATATATATATAAATATATATATATATATATATATATATATATATATATATATATATATATATAAATATGAAAGAAATGTAATCTGAATTTTGAATATGAACAGTTAAATTTTAAAATATCCGAAACCGGAATCTGCCCCTGAAATACAGAGCTATCTGGCTTCATACGTGTATCGATAATCTGAATCTGAAATCCAAGGCCAAATATAAAATCTTGTAACCTAATTCTAAATCTACCATCTATAAGCTCAGAATCCAAAATCATGGTTCTGAAATCTGTTAAAAACACTAACCCGATAACTAATTCCAAAATCAGGAACTTGACTTCTGGAATATGCGAATTGAGTTGAAAGTGATAGACTTTCTAGATTCTAGCATGTAGATTCCAGAGTTTCGATTCGGGTTCAGAATCTGGATTTGATCGCAATTGTATTGAGAGTGCAAGGTTATACGTATACATTAGGGTGGCACCGAAAATGGTCATGCCAAATTTCAAAAACAGGCCATGTACATTTTGTTTATTGGCCCAAAAAAATTACCTGTGCAAAGTTTCAGCTCAATCGGGCATGATTTAGGGGTGTCTCAAAGCGCTAAAAGGTTTGATTTTTTGATCGTCGAAAATCTTCCAAGGGAGGATTTTCGACCAAAAATTTTTTTTTCGAGATCTCACCAGAATATTTTCGGTTGCCGTTAAAAGAAAGAGAAATATAAATATGAATATAAATATAAATATAAATATAAATATAAATATAAATATAAATATAAATATAAATATAAATATAAATATAAATATAAATATAAATATAAATATAAATATAAATATAAATATAAATATAAATATAAATATAAATATAAATATAAATATAAATATAAATATAAATATAAATATAAATATAAATATAAATATAAATATAAATATAAATATAAATAAATGGAAATAGAAATTATTGGAGAGTTTCGTTGTTACATGATCATGCTACTTACCGCAGTTAATTCTGATTCTAACCCCTAGCCATTAACACTAATCCTTTCCCATGATAGATGCAGAGGAATCATGATAGGAAACGATCTATCTAGCCGTAAGTATCATACTAACATTCCTTCCTTCCACACTAACTTTAAGGACGTGGTCGACGACGTGGTTTTTGACTATACAAAGTTCGAAACATTGTAACCTGCACAATGAGGATGGATTGCTACTTTCATCTCATTCAGTGAGTCCTTTTTTCTAGCTACAAGCTGCCTAATACCTTATACGTCCAGGAGTTAAAGTTTCCATTGGCTTCTCGTTACATCGTCGCTGTGCTAATCGTTCCCGCCGCGCAGTGCAAGCACTTAATGTACAGAGAGAAAAATAAGAAGCAGCGCCATAAAATTGCTGCTATATATTTGCGTGTTTCTACTGATATGCGGATCGGTCGTGCTCAATGCACATTTCAGCGACTGATAGTACAAGAGATGTGATTTGTGATTTTTATTCAATTGTGACGAATGTGTTTCTTTTAAGTTAAGGTTTCTCTGATACAGTAATACAGTAGAACCATGCGAACCAAAACGTCATGATCGCTTTCGATGCTGCAATTTTATATTCTTTTTTGGCTCTCACTCGCTACATATCGAAGCTCCCATGAATCTGGAAGCAGCAGAATTATGCGAACTACGCGAGGCGAATGATTTATACTCTGTTATCCCAACTGAACCCGACCCATAGTGTGTCAGTGAGTGTTACCTAGGTGAACGAACAGCTAGATGGATACTCAGGGAAGAGTAGGCAGATTAAATTGAAGACGCTGTTGTCCCTTTCTTACTTACTTTTTGGTTCGTCAACCATTAAATGTGCTATCCGTTGTTAGGTTCACCTCGGATATGCAATCAACATAGTTTGATTCATGATGAATTGATAGTTTGATCGGCTCTTCGTTTACTCATTTGGTGCAACAAAAGTGAATACTCTCATTCTGTTCAAGTATATCAATCATTCACTTATTTTCGGTTATATTGGGTTGGAGAAGAAGAAATGTCGTTTATGTCAATATATGGCAACCAACAGCAATCTCTGCGTTTGTGGCCACGGTTACCACGACATTGAACACGTAGTTTGGTCGTGCGAGTTATATCTTGTCGCCAGATCGAATTTAGGAAACTCCCTTCGGGCTCGAGAAAAGCAGCTCAATGTGCCGGTGAGAGATGTGCTGGCTCGGTTAGACCTTGATTACATGTCCCAAATATATGTTTTCCTTAAAGCTATCGATCTTCGAGTGTGAGTGTTCATACATCCTTTTCCCCTCCTTTTTGTCCTTCACGAGTTATCGGCTCCCATCCTACTAAATGCTCGTCCACATTATGCCGAATGATGCCGATCGGCCTGTACCAGGCGGCATATTTGGTTAGTTATGTAATGTGGACGCCCCATCGGGTGCACGAAGCCGAAGTTCCATCGGATGCACGAAGCCGTCACGAACACACGAAGCACAATGTCGTCAACGCTAATTTATTTCGTTTTGTTTTGGTTCGACTTTCTCGAACCAGATCCACTTGTTTCGGGTTGGGTTCGGTTCGATTCGAGTCGGTTTTCGGCACGTCGGCAAGCCCGGGCGGTGCGTCCTCATTTAGTCGGCTTTACCGGGCGGCCAAGGCCAATTGGCGTGATGTGGACGCGTCTTAACATTAGAATAAGTTAAATTGTAAATACATATTAGATGTAAGGATAGTTTTAAGAATTGTGTGAAGTGTCAGTGTGAATGAGAATGTGAATGTGAATGTGAGTGTGAGTGTTAACACATCTCCTTACATCCCATCCTTTTCCTAATAAAAATGTGTCACCCTTCTAAACTCGAGTCGACCGCGAGTAATCGGTTTCCTATTTTATTAACCATAGAATTAGGGAAACATGTTAATATATGCTAGTAGAAATATAGTCAGGAGTATGGCTCCTTGAAACTTATGTAACTGAGCCTGTAAAAATAAACGGATTAATAAAAAAGTGCGTCAAAGATGGAGTCCACCAAGCAAGAAATTCGCCATATTTTACTTTTTTACTACCTACGAGGTAAAACTGCAACGAAGGCGGCCGAAAAAAAATCGTGTAGTTTATGGACCCGATACTGTAACGATTCGCACAGCACAGCGTTGGTTTGATCGACTTCGTTCTGGTGAAGTGACTGTCGAAGATACACCCGTACTGGTAGGCCAATCGTCGTGAAAACCGATACAATCGTTAAAATCATTCAAGTAGACCGGTATGTGAGCACTCGCTCGATTGGCCAGAAACTAGGTATAGACCATAAAACCGTTTGGAACGATTTGCAGAAGATTGGATTCCACAAAAAGCTGGATGTATTGGTGCCACACGAGTTGACACAAAAAAATCTTTTAGACCGAATCAACGCCTGCGAAGCACCGCTGAAACGGAACGAACTCGACCCATTTTTGAAGAAGATGGTGACTCGTGATGAAAAGTGGATCACGTACGACAACCTAAAGCGAAAAAAGTCGTGGTTGAAGTGCGGTGATCCGGCCCAAACCATTGCCAAGCCCGGATTGACGGCCAGGAAGGTTTTGCTGTGTGTTTGGTGGGATTGGAAGGGAATCATCCACTATGAGCTGCTCAACTATGGCCAGACCCTCAACTCGGTTCTCTACTGTGGGCAGCTTGACCGTTTGAAGCAAGCGATTGACCAGAAGCGGCCAGAAATGATCAATAGGAATGGTGTTGTTTTCCACCAGGACAACGCTCGGCCTCACACATCTTTGATGACCCACCAGAAGCTACGGGAGCTCGGATGGGATGTCCTATTGCACCCACCGTATAGTCCGGACCTGGCTCCAAGTGATTATCATCTCTTCCGGTCCATGCAAAACGCTCTTGGTGATACTAAGTTGGCCTCAAAGAGGCTTGCGAAAACTGGCTGT
This sequence comes from Toxorhynchites rutilus septentrionalis, assembly GCF_029784135.1. NCBI lineage: Eukaryota > Metazoa > Arthropoda > Insecta > Diptera > Culicidae > Toxorhynchites > Toxorhynchites rutilus. The sequence continues at coordinate 103,891,206 of NC_073745.1, forward strand.
CTGAGTTTTTTGCAAATAAGGAGAGGGGTTTTATGAGGGGGGGATAATGAAGTTGCCTTCTAAATGGCAACAAGTTTGCGAACAAAATGGCGCATATTTGACTTAAATTGGATAATTTTAAGTATGTTGAATAAAGCGTCAAATTTCGATCAGAAATACGACATTTCTTTTTCCCCAACCCTTTATGTATTCAAATATTATTATCTGCAATTGAGTTTCTTTGAATTACAAGCAAGATGATTGATCTTTGATAATTACTGTGTAAAGATGAGTGTGATTTTAATAAGGTATATTTCTAGGGTTATTTATGATTTCTAGAAATTGTTCATGTAAAAACAATTATAATTTGTTGTGTGTTCAATTATTGTTAACCGAATTGCCTTCCGGTAATTTTAGCAGCGACAGAAAAGGAAAAAAATCTGTCATAAAATGTTTTATGTCAAGTTTTCCGCGTGAGCCAAAAACATTCTATTACATCCGATGGTGATTCCAACATGTGCCTCGCCACATCAAACGCATCACCCTCACAAACTTTCTAAGTACGAACAACTTGTGTTAACTTTGCGATGTCCGGATCCCCGGCTTCGTTCTATTTGAACTCCATTTAGTTCTGCCAACAATCCCATTTCATCTAATCCAGTCCCAATCAGGGTCGGCAAATCTCTCTCTCTCTGTGGAGTAGAGCAACTTTTTATTATCAAATCAATTTCAGGCGACTGCTGTTGCTCGAGGCAAACCTAGAATGGTCTCTCTTCACCGCCATCCCCGTCTGCTAAACTAGTGATCCCAAATGCGTGTGCGTTGTACGCAGCATAGAGTAGGTACTTAAAGGGAGGAAAAAAGTTTCTAAAAACTACCACGACTCTGACTCGGCGAAATCGGAGTCAAAAAGTTTTCCGATACAGAGAGCCAAAAAGTTTTTCATCCAACCAAAGCAAGAGAAAAAACCAACAGAAATAATACTTAATTTCGGTCACATGCACAAAGCAGGCAAACATAGAGACAACGCATAAAAAATTCCGGGTATCAATGGTGGGGAGATAACGGATCCTTATTAAAATTACTCGAGCGTTAAATCACATTTGCGCCTGGAGTGAAAGGCAGAGAATGGCTCCTCCGATCTCGCACAATTTCGAGCGGCACACAATCCCTGTGGGGATCAGGTTATGGAACCATAACTTCCCCGATATGACCGAAGCGTGAAAATTATTCGCAAAGTGGCGTGTATAACGGGGAATTCTGCGCCGCTCGAGGTTGATGGATTCGTGGCGCTGCAAATCGGAACGCCACGTGAATGTGTGTTGCGTTGGCGTTTTCTGGATACGGCTTTCGTACGTGCCGCGAGCGTGCGTTTCTTATCGAAACTCGGCGAAACCTTCCCGCCGTCATCAAATAGCGGAATGACATTGAACAAACTACACGCTTGCCATGCACACATTACCTTACTCTTTGTTCTCAGCGTAAAAAACAATTAAACCTGTTCCCGCGCAAGTAAGCAACCTTTTTCTTTTTGTTTTCTTCCAGGTAAGTTTTCTGTCACCTACACCACCTGCAATCACAACGCGCAACGCGGCCATGTTTGGCGTTTGTGCAGCGACTCCGCAGGTCGGCCGCAGCAGCAACAGAGCAATAGCGATATGTGATAGTGGAGTTCCTTGTGGCTCCAAACCTGTCCACCGGAATATTTTAACGGATGCGGTTCCCCCGTTTGGGCGCCGTTCGAGTAGAACCGGTTCTTTGTGTTGTGAAGGAAGGTTTATGGTGATTGCGGAGCGTAACCGAATAATTACTCCCTTTATTCGCGGGGCGAATATGGTTTGTTTTTGTTTGTTGATTTCATGTGTTTGATAAGTTTTGTGGTGCCTAAGTTTCCGCCAAATTAGGAGGTGACACGGAGATAGTCATGACTTGGTGCATACGGTGTATTCGATGCGTCAGTTTGCTCGTAGACGAAGTTAATCTGTCCCAATATTTAAGGTACTTAATGAGGTGTATCCGGAACTACGCAACAATAACTGACTAAATAATTCCGTATGGTCTACGGTCAGATCATATCTTAGAAACTCATATGTAGACAAAAAGATCGAGTCAAAAATCATGGTTTCAACCTTATTTCTTGTCATAGATCACTGGATCGGATTACATGGAATTCGCAATGACGCCATTGTCGTTGCAATACTATTTGACCGACTTGTCAAGTCGAGCCGGAAAAGGCAATCTACCCAATTCTGGTCCAGAAATGCAGCTTCTTCTCCTAAGGGTACTCTTTCGGAAGCGGAAGCGTTTCAGTTACATATTGCTAGCCAAACGAGAATCTTTTGTCGGAAAGTATACTCGGTTTTTATTTTACAGTTCGCTGATCGAACGAGGTGCAAAATTATTGTCCAAAAACGGTGTAAAGCGTGGCGAAAATGACTCGGGGATCCGTCTGATAAGAACCACCACTTTCGAACAAAAGATTGGACAAGCCTCCTTTGCCTCTCTGCCACTTCCGGATCTCTTGTAGAAGGTCAGACGTTTTCTCAATCAATTCAGGACATCCCACACATTCATTTGGGATTATTCACTAGTTCGGCCATTTCAAGAGCGGATACTCCAGGATTTTCATGGCGACCGTGTAGGATCATTTCGCGATCTGTTTCTCTTCGGTAATAGCATGTTACATGTAATGAATTGCTGATTTGCATATCTTTATCTAAGAAACATTCACTGTGAATTCTATACACTCAACGCATCTATAATTATAAACACATTTAACGCGTTTCAGTGAAACTCTGAAAAATGTAACTCATAGAATGAATAAACGGCAGCTTTTTCCTTGCGTTCGTTTTTTTACTCGCCTTTTTTCGTTTGTCCGTTTTATTCTCATTTGTTCGGATTTCTTCGGTTTGGTTTATTTTTCTTCTATTTTTTTGTTTATTTGGATATTTTTTCGTTTGTCCATTTTGTTGCTCGGATTTCTTCGTTTGTGCGACTTTTTTTCGGGCCTTTATTTTTTTTCGATTACTTTTTCGTTTATTTGGATATTTTTTTCATTTTGTTTTCATTTGATCGGTTTTCTACTATTTTCCATTTTTTTGCCTATGCCAGGTTTTTTTAGTGTGTCCACATTTTTTTCGAGTGCCCAAATTTTGTTCGTGTAATATGTATTTTGCTAAGTCCGGATTTTGCAGGTTTCGTGTTTTATTTTTTTTAATAATGTACGACAGAACTGAATAGCAGTGATAATTCATAATATAAAGCACGTTATTGATTGGCCACGTTATAGCGCGAAGTTCTCGCAACACAAGGTTTTATATAGGTCTTTCATTTCTGTACTGGGTGTAAGTTCAAAGTTGTGAAAACGAGAGCATAACTTTTGGAGTGCAATGTTTAGAGCAATAATACCTCTTTGCCGGATGATGGAAGTTGTGCGATAATCACTTCATTCGAAAGATAAAATGGATATGAACTATATTTATTGACGCAAAAACTTGTTTCAATAACTCAAAAACTGCTTTGAAAACAATCTATTGAAATTAGAAAAATCTATATGAATGGGTACCTGATTGAAAATCCATTCCAGTCATGATTGGTCAGCGGTTGATGCATGTCGTCGCTACCAGCCAAACTACTAGAAATACTGTGCTCTCCCTGGACAATCTCCGTTTCTATTTTGCTACCTTGTTGAATGAACGTGGAAAATTGTCTGCTCTCAGTCATCACGGCAAGGAATCATTCTGAATACTTTATTCAGTCATATAATAGTTCACACTTTTTCTGAACGAATTTCAATCTCTAATGAACCTGTTCACTAATTAATACGGAGCTTCTATAAACAATAGATAACGGCACTTGGCTGAAACAGAAGCTTATTAGCGTGAAAGATGAGCTCTTTTCCGAGAAACTAATTTGACCACAAAGTGTTGAATAGGTCGCGTTTTTCATACCGTTATGAGGAGAGTGTTTGTGTATGATTAATTCGCTCGTAAGCATTGTTGGTTTTATGCGTAGTCAACGATAGACAATGGTGGTGATGGATCAAATATAGAATCGTCTGTAGTTATAGTAAGAGTTGAGAAGTAGAGATGCATCCTGGCAATAACACATCTCGTATATCATTCTCGCGAGAACAAAAATGAATCATGTATCAACCTTCTTCAGATGCATGTATGAAACCCCACCCATCGAGAGCCACCAAAACTGTCTCCTAAAAAACTTTCCTTAAAAATTTCGATGTATTCCAAAATTATATTCTAAGTCATGAAAAGTGACTCTCAGTTCATCTGCCTTCTGATTATTTGGAAAATTAAACTAAACTCTCGGCCTGAGAAAGCCCACTTAAAAAGTCTCGCTAACTGCTGCTAATTTGGTTATTCAATTTTTGTGAATTCGAGCTTTGTTTCTGGGTGTGGAAGTGGCGTCAAAGTGCGACGCATTTCAAGCCGGATGTGAAAAACATATTTTCCCTGGGATTTGTACCAGAAAAATGAAATCTGTGAACTAAACATGACATCTGGAATATGAATTAAGAATCGGAAATCTGAATCTCTGAATCTGAATTCGGAATTTCAATCGTGGATCTTGGATCTTGGTTCTGAATCTGGAATCTGGAAATCGAATCTGAATCTGGAACCAGGGAATCGAATCTAAACATGAAATCTGGAATCTGAATTTGGAATCAAAATCAACAATATCCGAATCTGCAATCTGAATTTGGAATCTGTAATCATAATCAGGAATATCTATATCAGGATTCTGAATCTGGAATTAGAAATTAGTATCAGAAGTCCCTGGATCTATGAACCGAATCTGGAAACTGGAATCTTTATCTGAATCATGTATCTGAATTTATAAGCTGAATCTTAAATCTAAAATGAGGAATAGAATAGGGAATCTGAAGATGAATCATGATTCTGAGTTCGGAATCTGAATGAGGAATCCCTGAGTCTGAAATCAGGATTCTTCGAATTTGAATCTAAATTATGAATTTGAATTTGAAACTTGAATCAGGAATTTGGAATCTGGAATCAGGGATTTGAATATAGGATCAATATCAGAAAGCTCTGAATCTGAATCTGGAATCCAGAATCTGTATCTTGCATATGAGTTTAGATTCTGAATCTGGAATCTCAATCTAGAATTTACATTCCGAATCTGAACAACATTTTCAATCTGAAATCTTAAAACAGCCTCAAAATCCTGAATACGATTTCCGGAATCAGAAATCTAGATCTAAAAATAACAACATGGAACTTGGCACATAAAACATGTAATTTTGACATCAGAAATCTGGGATGTAAAAATCTGAAGACAGAACAAAGTGTTTTCTCAGTGTAAATCTGAGACCTAGAAATTTAGCAAGGAACAAAACAAAAAAAAAATGTTCCGATTTCTACGAATATTTTGTGTGTTCTACCATTATTAATTATTTCCGAAAAAAATCAACTAAAGGGTGTGTCACATCAAATTGCATCACGGAACGCTGTAGAAATTCGCCCAGTAGACCGATCCTTTTGAAAATTTTAGACAGTAAAATAAAAACTATTAAACAACTTTTGGCATTTTCTTTTTCTTCATACTTCGAGCCCAAGCCCGTATGCTCGCACCTTCCTCTTTACCCCGTCCATAAGGTTCTGTACAACGTCAGGTTGTAGTTTTTTTTAGCAGAAATCCATTTTCTCTTGAAGTCCGCCTCCGATTTGACAACTTTTGGGTTCTTCCAGAGGGCCTGCTTCATAATCGCCCAATATTTCTTTATTGGGTGAAGCTCCGGCGCGTTGGGCGGGTTCATTTCTTTTGGCACGAAGGTGACCCCGTTGGCTTCGTACCACTCCAACACGTCCTTTGAAAAGTGGCACGAAGCGAGATCCGGCCAGAAGTTGGTCGGGCCCTCGTGCTGCTTCAATAGTGGTAGTAAGCGCTTCTGTAGGCACTCCTTAAGGTAAACCTGCCCGTTTACCGTGCCGGTCATCACGAAGGGGACGCTCCGCTTTCCGCAAGAGCAGATCGCTTGCCACACCATGTACTTTTTGGCAAACTTGGATAGTTTCTGCTTGCGAATCTCCTCCGGAACGCTGAATTTGTCCTCTGCGGAGAAGAACAACAGGCCCGGCAGCTGACGAAAGTCCGCTTTGACGTAAGTTTCGTCGTCCATTACCAGGCAATGCGGCTTCGTCAGCATTTCGGTGTACAGCTTCCGGGCTCGCGTCTTCCCCGCCATGTTTTGCCTTTTGTCGCGGTTAGGAGCCTTCTGAACCTTGTATGTACGCAGGCCCTCCCGCTGCTTGGTCCGCTGGTCGAATGAACTTGACAAATTCAGCTTACTGGCGACATCCCGTACCGAACTTCTCGGATCACGTCTAAACTGCTCAACTACGCGCTTGTGATCTTTTTCACTGACGGAGCATCCATTTTTGCCGTTCTTCACCTTCCGGTCGATGGTTAGGTTCTCGAAGTATCGTTTTAGTACTCTGCTGACCGTGGATTGGACGATTCCCAGCATCTTACCGATGTCCCGATGTGACAACTCCGGATTCTCGAAATGAGTGCACAGGATTAATTCACGACGCTGCCGGCGTTCGACGACATTTTTACAAATTTACGAAAAATTGACAGTGAAGCATGGCCAACGTGATCTATACACTCTTATCTGATTATAAGCGAAAGCTGAAGATATAATTCCTAAAAATTAAATTTCTACAGCGTTTTTTTCCGTGATGCAATTTGATGTGACACACCCTTTAGCAATAAAAATGGCACAAATGAACAATAAAAATGGTACGAACTATTGATGTCATTATCAAGCCGGTTCCTTATAAAAAATGTTCATAGAAGTTTAGAACTTTATTATTACAGTTTTTGAGTGTCCAAATAGTCGATGAGAAACTAGAACTATGACATCTAATGCATTATCATGATGAAGAATGTTCCGACGATGCTTGGTAGTCCAACTCGCGATTCTTCAATTGATTGTGATTGGTGATTGTGAATCGTTTGTGTACGTGCATTTGGAGCGCTTTAGTAACATGACCAATCTTTTGGTCATGTAGACAGATCTCGTTTTTAAAGTTTAAAGAAATTCGTTTGGTATATTGTATATTATAATCCATTTGTCCTTCTTGAATGGCATGAACGTTCCCAATGAAACTTTTGCTCAACGTAGGTATTACTTGCGTCAATTTTATTAGTAGTGCTTAGTTGAGATTTCTATGCCGAACAATACGCCTTGAATGTATTCTGGAGTGAATCACCTTGTCCGTAAATAGTTTAAATTGAAAAGAATGGACGCATTTAAATTTTCTTCCATACACTTGTTCTGTCAATTTGTGTGTTTACCTAACCGAGCAATTAACGATTCGGCGAGGGACTATTTATATGTGTCCTACTGCGCATCAGTCGCACCAAATACAAATGTCTTCGAAGTGCAAACACAATAACATAAATTGTAACATGTGAACGGACCCTGTGGAGAAAAGAAATATTGCAATTTGGGCCCCGCCCGATGGAAACATATTGACACGGCCAGAGCGTGAAAGTAGAAAACAGGCAATTTTTATTACACATTCATGCTCTTGCCAGCGAGCAGTCAACATCTTTTTTAATGCAGTTGTCACACGCAACGGTTTACATGAAATCGGTATTTTCCAAAATTTTTAAAGACTCCTCAAAACAAAGAAGCAAGCAAGATTGTTATCTAGATTTTTTGTCAAGATTAATTTTTGGCACTTTTTCTCGACGTTTCTTGCAATTTTAAGACATTTGGTATCAAAAAAATTTAACATTTGTTAAAAATATTATCTCCACACACGAAAATTACATTCAAATTGAAAGGATCATTGATTATTTTTGTTTTTATTTGTCTGGCATATTTTTTTCAATTTTCCACATGGACGCATGTAAAAAGTGTGCTTGCGTATGCCACGACCGACCAAGTAATTGTATAATGACGAAATGAAACAATTCCATTACAAAAGAGGTTCATCATGACACCGTCAAAGTCAAATGCTCCGACAAACAGTGATTCGTCGTTTGGCTTCCCTTTCTTCTGGGTCGGATTATGCGGCCGTTTAGAGCAGATTATTACCGCCGACGACCCCTTGTGATACTCAGAAGCTAGTCGTTACAAACGTTCCGCCACCAGATATGCCCCGCACCAAGCGAAACCTTTTTTCCTCCTCCTCCTGCATTGTGTTCTTGCGTTCAACACGCGTTTAGTTAACCTTAATGTCTCGAATAGGTGTGAAAAGGTGCTTTCGAACACCTTTGGAGCCGCGCACACCGTGTATTATCCGGTCGGCACACCACCCCAACCGGAACCAGTGCTGGAGTGCTGTGTGTGTTCTCCGGTGTTGATTTGACTTGTAGGGGATCCGCGGGTAATACGGACAGTGGAGGTAAAATGGACGGGTGGTTGCTTTGTACAGTTACATTTTGAATTTCAGATTTCTGTTAATGAGAACACCTTCTACATGTCATTCTATAATATTTAAGCCATCTTATGGCAATGAATGCTGATCAAAAGTGGAAAAGGGAAACAAAAACCGAGAATCATACATGATGTAATTTTAGCTGCTTCGATATTAAGCATATTGAGTGGTTTAATATCGATTCGCTAATGGTCATATTTCGGTTTGTGAGTCAACAGAGACGCGATATTCGGTATGTACGGAAAAGAGCCTTCATTTTTGAGTGGAAAATTTAAATTATTGAATTAATTTACTGGTGGGGTAAAACGGACAGTTGCCAGTAGGAGTGAGATGGACTGTGAAAAGTCTGTTTAATCTATTCATAAGGAAAGTCCTGCGTTTATAGATGGAAATTAAAACGCCAAATGTGGACTGTTTAGAAGCTGACTGGAACCAAAAGCAAAATAGTTCAGGGTCTGTCCGTTTATACTGCTGAAAAGCACGATATTACTTCTAGGTGGAATCATTCAATTTTTTCATCATTTAACGGAAATTCGTGATGAGTTCAGACCTTGGTTGAATAAAATTATTTCTCTCGCGGTAGATAAACCTTTACGCTTCATCTATCACAAACCTGTCCATATTACCCGCATCGAAAAAAATTTTATGCTTTTCAGTATGTTTTAATTTCGGCTAAAACATTGAAAAACATTTTTTTGTAAAATATTTGGCCAATTAGGTAGAAAAACAGTATATTGATTTGCAAGAAACTGCATCAAAGTTTTGGGAAAAATGAGTTTCCAAAGATATAATTGAAGTTCTTCTTAACATGTCCATTTTACCTCCATCTCCCCTATACAACAAATCTGATATCCCACTGGAGGTGTCGGATTTCTGGTTCCTAGTGAGCATGGGTTGCCTCCATTGTTCAAGCACAGTCTTTGCAACATTCCGCACCCGACGCCCAGAGAACCGGAGAATTATGAGAGCGACGAAACGGGAAACTCTTACCATGATTTATCCGGCATTGTAGGATAAAAGGGATCACGAGCCATGTGTGAGTGTTTACGAGCCGTATTGTCTCGATTTGCAAGCGATATCACATTTCGCTATCCGATGTAACAAACAAAACAATAAGGGTTTTGTTCCCCGCGATCAATAAAACGCTTCGCCGCTTCCTGGATCGGCTCGATAAATCGATACAAAATATAGTTGGGCCCGCTCCAGCCCGCCATAAGACACCCATCACATAATGACACAATAATCAAAACAAATTAAATCGGCAGCGCGCAATCAATTGGTCGCTAATGAATCAAGAAAACAGAGATGTGGAATTTTTATTTTCCGCCTTTCGCTTCTCGCTTTCGAATGTGTGTTTTGCAGACTGCTCGATTCGGCAGCGAAACGAACAACAATGGGGGAGAAAATTTCACGCGGTAATGAAAATGTTGCCTCAAATTTCCAAATTTTAGGAAAGGGCTATTTGCTCAATTTTTGGTTCATTTTAGATGCAATTTGGCACGCCCGATTCGAAACATAAATAATACAAAACTTTCACCAGAGATTGATTAGGCGTGCTTTTCCCTCATTTAAACTGTGAGTGTTTTTATTACCGTGAAAAGTCGACCAACGGTTTCTTTCGCCCTACTTCTTCGGCTCTTCTTTTCACTCCGCGCGCGCACTAATAGAATAAATTTTCCACAGTGTTGTTGTTATTGAGACAATAACAATCACCACAACACCACCACCAACCATCCAATGGGAAACTATCCCACAACCACACCGGCATCCTCATTCACGCGCGTGAGCTGGAAAACAATACAATTAACCTTTCGATTCAGCGTGTCCGACAACTGTGTGCCACAAAAGCGCGCGTTCGTATTGCTGCTGCCAACCGCCGCTGTTCGTGAACTTTCTTTCGCGAATCTAAAAGAGACCCCGAAACACAACAATGGCACAACAATTTGCGTGGCAAATCGCGTGATCGCTGCCGTTGTCAAAGTGATGAATTGATGCGTTGTTAAATGATGGTGGATTACACTGTTGATGGCACATGGGCTGAGAGTGCGAATATCACGCGGGTGGAAATCACATATTGAGTACACAGTCTCACTCGTTGTGAGGGTTTTACAATTTGCAGAACTCGATACATTTTATGATATTAGACCGAACCCTCAGATGAGCAGATATTTCTTAGCATGTTCTTCCTTCGTGGCGTTGGCGATCAGCTGCTTCGCTTTTTGACCACAAAATAGTTGGAGTAAATCTTCTGTTTGTAGTTCGCCCAGCAATTATTTATCGGTCGCAGTCGGGGGACTTTGGGAGGGTCGGCGGACTTCGGTACAACGTCTATCTTCAGTTGGTCCATCTCCTCCGGCGATTCGTTGTCAGTCGCTCTTTCTGGATGATTGACTGCTGTTCAGACACGGCCGGCCAAGTCTAGCGCTTCCGCATAAAAATGTCCATTTTTGCCATGTACTTGTTCATAGTTTGACCGGTTGCTCCGACCTCCCAGCCCAAGGCGCGGGACGATAACGCTACCTTGCTCTCGGTGTCCCTATTCAGCTTCTGCTTCATTTCACGATTGCTTAGCACTGTCGAACGACCAGACCATTGACCATTTTCGTAAATTTCTTGAAATCTCAAATGGTTCCTATGACCAGATGGGTCGATTCCAAGACTCCACCACCTCAGAATATTCTCGAGGATGGTGTGCTTCTAATTCAAATGAAAAAATTGTCATTCCATCGCCTCCAAAAAATTCTCCTTAGGACTTGACCATTTTCGTAAATTTCTTGAAATTTCAAATGGTTCCTATGACTAGATGGGTCAATTCCAAAACTCTACTACCTCAGAATATTCTCGTAGGATGGTGTGCTTCTAATACAAATAAAAAATTGTCATTCCATCGCCCCCAAAAAATTCTCCTTAGGACTTGACCATTTTTGTAAATTTCTTGAAATTTCAAATGGTTCCTATGACTAGATGGGTCAATTCTAAAACACCTTGCTTCTAAAACAAATAAAAAATTGTCATTCCATCGCCTCCAAAAAATTCTCTTTAGGACTTGACCATTTTCGTAAATTTCTTGAAATTTCAAATGGTTCCTATGACCAGATGGGTCAATTTCAAGACTCCACCACCTCAGAATATTCTCGTAAGATGGTGTGCTCCTAATTCAAATGAAAAATTGTCATTCCATCGTCTCCAAAATATTTGCCTTAGGACCTGACCATTTTCGCAAGTTTCATGAAATTTCAAATGGGTCAATTCCAAGACACCACCACCTCAGAATATTCTCGTAGGATGGTGTGCGTCTAATTCAAGTGAAAAAATTATCATATGCTGCAAAAAAAAAGTTATTGGTATCTTCACCGACATTGTCCATACTGCCAGTTGTTCCCCAGACCACGAAGAAGTTGCACATCGTGAGGCACTTCGTGTCCGCCGGATATATCCGATCAGGCATTCACAGCATCTTCTGTCTTCAGGAGAATGGCGAGAGCGTCGAATGGAAGCCATTTGACCATTTTCGTAAATTTCAAATGGTTCCTCTGACCAAATAGGTCGATTCCAAGACTCCACCACCTCAGAATATTCTCGTAGGATGGTGTGCCTCTAAATCAAATGAAAAAATTGTCATTCCATCACCTCCAAAAAAATTGGTCTTAAGGCTTGACCATTTTCGTAAATTTCTTGAAATTTCAAATGGTTCCTATGACCAAATGGGTCGATTCCAAGACTCCACCATTCATAATATTCTCGTAGGATGGTGTGCTTCTAATTCAAATGAAAAAATTGTCATATGCTGCAAACAAAAAAGTTATTGGTATCTTCACCGACATGTATGAACAAGGTATCGGACGTAGTTGTTTCACAGTTTTTGCAAATTTACTGATGCATCGATGCATTTTTCTAGAGGGCCCAATAAACGTAGAATTTAAGGAAAATTTGCTTCATTGAATTATATTTTGTAGTTTTTTTTATCGCCAACCGGAATGTGTCCATTTCTTTAATGCATACGTTAGAAAAAAGTTGACCACTCAAAATTTGTCATTACTTCGATTTATGTGTTTATACCACATCTAATTGCAAGACCATCAATAGGCAACTTGTATTACTATTGAATTTCAACCAAGTTTGACATGTAGTGGTGGTGTGTAACATTCACCCGAATATCATTCACCTAAAACACGTTTAGCCGAAGCACATTCACCCGAATGTAACGAACACCCGAATGTAACAAATACTCGAATGCAACATTTACACGAATAAAAAAGTTCTGTCGAATCTCTCGATAACAAATAAAATTTAATCAATACAACATGAGAACAACAAAAATAGTCAGTAAAATCAAAAATTGCAATGAGGAAATTTGAAAATAATGCGGGAGACATCGCATTTTTAGAAATTAGTCTAGGTACAATTAACATGTCCGTGTTCTTTACTTTCCGTATTGCTATTTAAGGCTAGGATATCATCTAAAAATAAACACGGGCTTTGCGGTATTTTTTCGAAAATGAAACAGGTATTTTAAACATAAAAAATATAAAGCATGAATGTCTTGGGAAAGGATTGATAATAATGTAAATATCAATCAAATAACACCACAATGTAATTTTTATGATATTTATTCTGTGGTCAATGTGATGAGGGTGAAGTTTCCATCTAACGAGGATAAGGAACCGAATCGGTCCCAAGCCCGGTGCATTGGGTTTGCCCGGTTGATTTTTACTTTGAAATATATCAATATTTGATTCATATAGATCAAAAATTATCCGGGCAAGCATTAAAAAGAAATTATCCGGGCAAAAGGTAAAAAAATGGCCGGGCAAACAAGCGAACCAAACTGAGGGATCATCTCCTGTGCTTCAAACTAACCAGGCAATCGGTGGAACACAGGTTTGCCTGCGAGAGGCCTTACTACCGAAAACATATAAAAATTGTGAGGTCTTTTTCCAACCTTGAAGCAGTTACTAACCAATTAGTAGACGAATGAGCAACAGTAGTAGCAAAGCAGTAGCAACATCACCAATATCAACAACCTCGGCAACGTCTACACCAAAATTTTGAATGATTTAAAACAAGATGAATTAAATAAAAATTTAATAAGTTTTTACGTATTCATTAATCATTCGTTTTTTAACACAACTATTCCGCAACATATATGTTCCCGAAAGACGTAATCCTAAGTCAAAATGATGAAAACTAATTTTGCTACTGATTTTTTAAAACTACTGTTGGATTTGAAAAACACACACCCTTTTAAAATATTAGGTTGGAGAAAAAGTAATCCATTATTATTTTCTCGCTAACTGGCCTTGGTGATCAATATCTCGCGTAATATCGATCATACAATTTCAAGCTTAGGCTCGTTGTGAAGGTGACAAATCACACTAAAAAATGCTATTGCTGTTTTTTGTTTGTTCCATTCAGTTGTGAATTACAGGGTGTTAGCAACGGAAGTCAACAAAGAGAAAATTCGGTACATTTTACACTTTTTTTTTATAAAGGCGAAAATGCAAGCCAAACCACTGAAATTGTGAATGATGTTTATGGTGCCGATACTGTAACAGTAAAATACGTTCAATTTATTTTTTATTTTTTTAATGCAGCACACTAAATTCTTATCTCTACTATCAACAAATGGACCGTTTGAAGCATGTGATTGATCAGAAATGTCTAGAATTGGCCAACAGAAGAAGTGTTGTGTTCCATCAGGCAACACATGTTTCATGTAACTCGCCAGAAACTCCGGGAGTTTGATTGGGATGTTTTGATGCATCCACCATATAGCACCGAACGATTACCACCTCTCCCTCGCATTGATTGTAAAAATCGATGACTAGAGATTTTCGTCAATTATGACCAAGTCTTCTATGGGAGAGGCATTATGAAGCTACCTCTAGAAAGGCAAAAAAAACAAAGGGCCTGGCCGGGTAAGGGAGTAAAAAGTGCCCCAAACCAAATCACTAGCTTTATGGCAAATATTGTATAGGATATTAATAAGAAATTTTGGCGGTTTATTTGAACCCCTATTTGGTTTGACGTAGGATCTATAGTGAAAAACGTTCTTTTTCGTTTATTTCACGGCATCCTCAAAAGCTTCGAGATAAAAATTTGAAAAGAAAAAAACTGAATGTGCATCTTAATACGGTGTATCAATAAAAATTACAAAACAAAATTATCAAAAAATGAAGTACTAAAAAAAATATTGAAATTTTCAAATTTTTTTTTTTGGGATTTAGAGATTCAGTACTACTCTAATTCATATTGAAATATGTTCCCACGGCTTTTCTAGGTTTGTGTGATTTTTTTCAGTGTTGCGCGGTACAAAAAAATATTTTTTTATATTTTCAAAGGGTCTGGCTGGGTGAGGGAGTAAAAAGTGCCCTCAAACCAAATCACCAGCTGTATGGAAAATATTTTATAGAGTACTAAACAAAACATTTTGGCAGTAGTACCATATATTTGAGTCCTTATATGGTACACCATAGGATCTATGGTGAAAAATGCATCTTCTCATTTTTTCACGCCATTCCCAATAGCTTTGAGACAAAAATATGGAAAAAATCTTACCAAGGTGTATCGATCAATATTTTCGAACAATTTCTTCATCAAAAAATCAAATATAAAAAAAAATAAAATTATTTTTTATTTTAATTTTAAATTAAATTTTGATATTTTTCTATTCTGAGATTCAGCACTACTCTAGTTTGTATTCAAATTTCTTCCTACGTCTATTTTAGATATATATGCTTTTTTTAGAATTTTTAGAGTGTTTTTCGCGGTACAAAAAAATTATATACATTTTCAGGCATTTCGAAATATTGAAAGAAATCTTACTTTGAGACCCACTTTTGCCCTAATTTTTATTGCATTTAAATGCATTCGTATGTGTTGTTTTTTCCACATGTAGCCTAATTTTTTCTTGAAGTTTTAAGAGGAATGCGCGAAAAAAATAAGCCTTTGGCCATTTTAAGTCTATTTTGAATTTAAAGATATATTTAGTATATTTAGAGCATTGCGCTGTACAAAGATTTTTTCTCAAATTTGAAATATATGAGATTATCACCGGATTCACATTATCGGATTTATTATCGGATATTATTATTTTATTTATTATCGGATATTATTATCGCAGATCACATTATCGGATTTAGATGGTTTACCAAATTCATAGGAGTCAGCAGTACGACAGAGCTCTGTGAGAAAAAATAAAGTCCTTATGGAAAGATCATTCGGATTAATGATAAAAACACTTAAAAACATCCAAATTTGTTTTTTTTTATTTTAATCTTACAATTGAAAACCACGAATACAATAGAATAATCGATTTCAAAAAAATAAAACATCTTAAACATCCATGAAAAAATTTTACCACATGTATAAAAAAAGATATATACGAACGCATTTAAATAAAAATTAGAATAGAAGCGGGTTTCAAAGCTATATTTTTTTTTCAAAATTTCGAAATGCCAGAAAATATATTAAATTTCTTTGTACCGCATATTTAAATTTTTTTTATAATTACATTTTTTGATGAAAAAATTGTTTGAAGATATTTATCGATACACCTTAGTAAGATGTACTTTCAGTATTATAATTATAAATCACATTTTTTTTCAAAATTTCAATATTTTTTTAGTATTTCAATTTTTGATAAATTTTTTTTTGATGATTTTTCTTGATACACCGTAGTAAGATGCACATTCAGTATTTTTTTCAAATTTTTATCTCGAAGCTTATGAGGATGGCGTGAAATAAACGAAAAAGAACGTTTTTCACTATAGACCCCACGGCCAAAATGTCTTATTTAATATCCTATACAATATTTGCCATACAGCTGGTGATTCGGTTTGGGGGCACCTTTTACTCCCTTACCCGGCCAGGCCCTTTTAAAACAAAACGGTGCAAATCGGACAATCCTAAGCACATTAAAAAAAGTTTCATTTTTCACGCAAATATAATGTATTACTTTTTCCCCAACCTAATATTACTATTCAGATAGAAGAATATTTCCACCCGTCGGAAGTTTTATCTGAATTGTAGATATTCAGGTAAATTCCTGATATTCTCAGATCATTCTGGGTGGAACAACTCATGCGGAAAAATGCCTTGAAATTGATATTTCGAATTGCGTCAGTAGTGTGTATGTTTGTGTGTACACACGAAATTGATTTTCAACTGAGTGTTACGCGGAATTTTGTACCAGTCTCGGACAAAAACGATAAGAAGCCTCGTGATTTGCATTGCTTACATCATTCCATCATTATTCGTCGAATCGCGCTCAAAATCAGTAGCAGCCACAGGCAAACATTTCCCTAACAAATTGTCACAATTTCATATGTCGAGGCCAGCAGCGAGAGTTGCGATGCCGCCGATGCCAATTGAAGGTGGATCAATATTGATTCCAAGCTTTCAACCTATGCAAACAACAAGCAATCATGAAGCGATGGAAGAGCCATCTGTACGTTTTTTATCACATCGGTTCGGTTCGTCGCCGTCATTCTTGTGTGTTTGCCTCGGTGATAATTTGACAATTGCGATCGAACTCTGTGCTCGCAAACCCCCACGCACACGTCCGTCAGCTTGTCAGCTCTTAACAACAGTCATCCGCGGAGGATTGTTACCAAAATGAACAATTATTTTCCTGGAAGCGACGGTATTTTTTTCCACCCCAGCTCGAGCGTGATCTTTCCTCATTTACCACCGGTTCCGTTCTGTTTCGTTTGTGCCATCCCCTTGGATGCCATCCCTCTAACGCACACAGGATGATTGATATGGTAAATTGAAACAAGGGCACACTCAGATAAGAGACATCCGCAACATCCCACCACCGTGTACCACCATCCGATCCGTGACAGCGGAGACGAATGAAGGCTTGTCACATTATCTTTTTGTAATTAAATTGGGCCCAAGTGCCCGACAACTCCATGAGGTTTCGTATCAATCAAGTGCGTGCGTTCTGGGGGGAAAGAGAAGCAGGAATGGAGAGTATCGAGCGAAGCCCTACCCGTAGTTTAGAGCAAAAAAGGAGGAAGCCGTCGGTGGTCAGGCAACGCTAATTAGCGTTGATTCCGCCGCATGTGGAGCAACTTTGAAATGAGTTATATGCCAGGGCGCGTGTCGCGTGCCCGTTTCTGTTGTTGTTGGTGGGCAGGAAATGAAAATGTTGCACAGGATGTGGGAAGTAGCATTCACAGAAATGGAGCATTGAAGCAATTTGTTTGAAACTATGGCAACGATCCTTATTGGCAGAAGAAAACGCAATCAAACGCTGGACAAATTTCCGGAGAAACAGCACAAATTTTGTCATGGCATTGTGTTCGTAGATCCTGAGAAATACCGATAAATCTACGTTGGAATGTTATTTCAAATTTTGGTTACATCACTATAAGATTTAGAAAAAAATGGAACTGTTTTTTTTCTACTGACATTTATCCTTCATTTCAATTTCGACCTGTTCAAAAAAGGGAGTCCTTAATTTAAAGAATGTCAGTGTTGTCACAACTTCCAACTTCCACTACTGAAAATTCGATAGATAACGACATTCTTGAGATCCAAGATTTCGGGCCAGAACCATCCTCTTCTATATTACTACACCTTCGCAACGAAACGAAGATGTGCGTTTTGACACACATTCCGACCGGAGATTTCACTTGAGAATTGGCAACTGTGTTATCCAATGACGACTGTGTGTCAAACATAAGATATTTACTATCGACATCGAAACCACCTGACCCAAAAGTGTCGTGTCGAAAATTTGCCTGCCCTCCATATCGAAACAAGCTCTTTCTGAATAGGGTGATAATATCCTCCGGCAACCAACCAGCAGAACATGTATTGATAATGTTTGGCACTCGCTACCCGCTCAACAATTCATCGAGCCAGGGAGAACATATGATGATGAGATGAGGATGAGCGAGGTGTGAAATTTGCTACCAACCAATCGGATTGTCATCGAATGAGTGTATACACGCGCTTCGTGTGTGTGACGCACGCGGAGAGTCGGGCGTCGAGAGGAGGGGGGACGAAAGGGTAGTTTGTCCGCCTCATATGTTGTAATGGGAATATTGCTGCCCCCGCAGTTAAAAGTTGTTCGCATTATGAAACACTCGGGAAATAATCGTCATTAATATTGATAGAGCGGTTGCTGGCGAGAGTTGGCGGTTTCCAGTGGTGTGATACCACCGCTGACATTCTAAGCTTCTCATCTCTCAAGGTTGGCGAAGGACTTTTGCTAGTCGCACACGAAGTTTGTGTGCTAGTCGTTGAGATTCTCAGATTTAGTTGGGGGTACCAACTAGACGTTATATTCTAAATAATTTCTAAATTTTCCGATTATTTTTGTCGTTCGACAAGAAACACGTCGTCCTTGTTTTGAATTGTATATCTCTTCTCTATATATACAAAAATCTCGTGTCCCGAAACGGCTCGACTGATTTTAATGAAATTAAGCACAAAACGTTTGTTAGGCATGAGAATAGGTTGTAAACTATATTACATACCGCTTGGATCCAGATTACCATATATTTAATTCCGATTAGGGTGACACTATGGTAAAAAATCATTTTTTTCTCAGAGACGAACCAGCCTACGGCTGAAAGACTCTTAAATAAAGACAAAAAAAAATCCATTGTTCTGAGTAAATTGAATAAATCGTGAAAAATCGTGTTTTTTTGTTAATTTTCAGAATAAAACACGAGAACCCAAATTCTTTTTAACCCCGTCCCATTTTTAATTTTTTATTTCGCAATTTTAGTATTTTTGTAAACACAATATTCAAATAAAAAAAAATTAACCGCCGCTCAATTTTCCAACAGGCCGAATTTATTTACGTTGTTGAATGACAAATGGCGCTACGCACGCTTCATCGAACTCTTACCCACACATGCGAAAGTAACCTCTATTCGTCTAAAGCTATCGATGAGGTACTGGAAACCTTATCGAATAAGAACAATGAATTATTGAAATCCTTCAGATCACACATGCTCGGATAGCAAAATGTTAATCACGCTATTGTCATCAATCCAGATAAATTATCAGCTGGAAAACACGTGTATTGATTCAATGATTCGAATTAATATTTATTGTTGCAATTGATAGAAGAAATAAAAGAACTCGATGGATTTTTATTATCGAACGATGATACAACGCAGCTAGGGCAACGTCATTCTACGATGTCGTGAGATGTGCCAACAATTCATGATCGGCGTGTACGCGAAAGTACGTGCTCCCGTGGTCGAGTGGTTAGCGTCCCCATCATCATGCCGGAGGTTCGGGTTCGATTCCCGTTCTGCCTGGGGGATTTTTCGTCAAAGGAGTTCCTTCCGACTTGCACTGTAGTCACGCGTATTCTAGAGCGTGCCAGAATATATTCAAGGTATGTTTATCGGCATAAAAATCTCAACTAAGCACCACTAGTAAAAATGACGCAAGTAATACCTACGTTGAGAAGGCAAAAGTTCCACTAGATAGTAGGCAAACCAATGTACGCGAAGGTAGGGGGCGAACGACAGCGATTCCAACGACACAATCAACAGAAGTAGCATGAGGACGAATGAATTCACATGCGAGAAGCTATCAAAAGCAACGCCGGCACAGCCAGGCTAAAACGCAATGCAATGTTATGGAAATCGATAGTTTAATTGCTTCGGAAATTCCATATCCGTCTACGGATCATCTATTCACCCATATTCTGGAATACGATCGAGTCAGAATAACTCGAACGGATCGCATTTTTCATTCTGTAATCCGTTCGACTCAAGTTCAATCAAGTTTTGATAATGTGGTAATGTATGGCAATTTGACATAGACGACATTGAGCTTCGTGTTCTATATCTGTAAAAGTAAAAAACGGATTTTCGGGAGGAATAAACACGCTTTTAAAATGAATAAAATTGATGGAAATTAGCTAAACCCTTTCAAATATGTTTTGTACGTAACACAGTAACACATTTTCTGCAAGTGGGTAAACATCGTGTACCAAAATTGTGTCTGATAATTTTTTTATGTTATGGATAAAGTTTTAGTTTTAGGGAACTAAATTTGGCATGTGGAGGTTTTAGGGTGCCATAAATGTTTCTATGGTGGTGAGATACCCCTTTCCTCCTCTCTAAGAGGAGGGCAGCCATACAAATGAAACACAAATTTCTACAATTACATAGTGACAAGTGTTGTTAGTCCATTTGATGTTTGCGTTAACGAAATTGATCTTTGTTTGAAAATGGAAATGGATTTTAATGCGATGAAACGCACTTCTACATCTTCTTTTATCTATATAAATGGAAATGGGTCACCGAATGTAAGAGCGAAACTCGGGAAAGGAATTGTCCGATTTAGGTCTCACTTTATTCTATCATATTATCTGTATCAAACATTTATTCCATGTAACGGAGAAACATGTTAATTGCAAGTGGTTTAAAACATCATGAACGAGGATTGTGTTTGTAAATAATCTGATATTATAATGACGAGTTTGAACAGTTCTGCGATTGCACTCATCAACGTGCGCTCAGTAAGAAAACGTGATTGTTTGAAGGTATTGATAACAAAAAATTAATTTTGGGCGGGACAAAGTTTGCCGGGTCAGCTAGTTTGCCAAAGAAACGGACAACCATTGACAAATATCAGTAACGCAGACGTTGACGGACTGGAAATCGTTGGGCAGTACCATATTCGCCTCAGCTGAGCAAAACATTCAATGTTCATATTAGATTTGAGTTCCGCTGTTCGGTGAGATCAGTAAATACAAATAAAAGTGCGTGAATAAGGGAAGCAATATGGCTGTGTTTCAAATTCATAACATCGATGTGACTACTTCTCGATTGAATGCAGCGACAAGATAATGCGCCAACAAATTGGTCGGTATATCAGCACCAATGAAGTTTTCTGCAATATCTTTGGTTTCACAATTAATAAACGGGACCCAACAGTCATGAATTTGGCTGTCCATTCAGAAAACCTATTTTTCACTAACGAAACCGTAATTTAACAGAAGTAATATTTATTTTCTTTATTTCATTTTCTACTTCAAGTCAAACTTCACATTTTACTTACTAACATTTTTTGTACTTATTTACATATTAACCCTTCACATCAAACCCATCAGTTACGTAAATGAAAAACATTAAAATATGGTAGTTTGAATGATTTGATTTTTTTTATTGTTGTCGGCGATCATTGTCTAAAGCGCTCAATTCCTCTATATGTCATATCTCCTATCGCCACATATTCGTTTGATCTTCATCAACGAATGGATCAAAACGTAAAACCATTCAAACATACTTACGATGTATTAGTTATTGTTTTTTCAATCACCAAAATATAATTTGTTTGGCAGAACAACGTTTGCCGGATCAGCTAGTAATTTATATAATTCAATATAATTTCCCTAAAATATTTTATGTATTCTGTTTTTTGTATCCTAGAAGTAAGATCTGTAAAATCTGTAAGATTATTGAAACATGTTTTCACGGTTGTTCCTTCCTCTTCATAAATATTGTTCCAACGCAGAATTTTTTCCAACGACACAATCAACAGAAGTAGCATGAGGACGAATGAATTCACATGCGAGAAGCTATCAAAAGCAACGCCGACACAGCCAGGCTAAAACGCAATGCAATGTTATGGAAATCGATAGTTTAATTGCTTCGGAAATTCCATATCCGTCTACGGATCATCTATTCACCCATATTCTGGAATACGATCGAGTCAGAATAACTCGAACGGATCGCATTTTTCATTCTGTAATCCGTTCGACTCAAGTTCAATCAAGTTTTGATAATGTGGTAATGTATGGCAATTTGACATAGACGACATTGAGCTTCGTGTTCTATATCTGTAAAAGTAAAAAACGGATTTTCGGGAGGAATAAACACGCTTTTAAAATGAATAAAATTGATGGAAATTAGCTAAACCCTTTCAAATATGTTTTGTACGTAACACAGTAACACATTTTCTGCAAGTGGGTAAACATCGTGTACCAAAATTGTGTCTGATAATTTTTTTATGTTATGGATAAAGTTTTAGTTTTAGGGAACTAAATTTGGCATGTGGAGGTTTTAGGGTGCCATAAATGTTTCTATGGTGGTGAGATACCCCTTTCCTCCTCTCTAAGAGGAGGGCAGCCATACAAATGAAACACAAATTTCTACAATTACATAGTGACAAGTGTTGTTAGTCCATTTGATGTTTGCGTTAACGAAATTGATCTTTGTTTGAAAATGGAAATGGATTTTAATGCGATGAAACGCACTTCTACATCTTCTTTTATCTATATAAATGGAAATGGGTCACCGAATGTAAGAGCGAAACTCGGGAAAGGAATTGTCCGATTTAGGTCTCACTTTATTCTATCATATTATCTGTATCAAACATTTATTCCATGTAACGGAGAAACATGTTAATTGCAAGTGGTTTAAAACATCATGAACGAGGATTGTGTTTGTAAATAATCTGATATTATAATGACGAGTTTGAACAGTTCTGCGATTGCACTCATCAACGTGCGCTCAGTAAGAAAACGTGATTGTTTGAAGGTATTGATAACAAAAAATTAATTTTGGGCGGGACAAAGTTTGCCGGGTCAGCTAGTTTGCCAAAGAAACGGACAACCATTGACAAATATCAGTAACGCAGACGTTGACGGACTGGAAATCGTTGGGCAGTACCATATTCGCCTCAGCTGAGCAAAACATTCAATGTTCATATTAGATTTGAGTTCCGCTGTTCGGTGAGATCAGTAAATACAAATAAAAGTGCGTGAATAAGGGAAGCAATATGGCTGTGTTTCAAATTCATAACATCGATGTGACTACTTCTCGATTGAATGCAGCGACAAGATAATGCGCCAACAAATTGGTCGGTATATCAGCACCAATGAAGTTTTCTGCAATATCTTTGGTTTCACAATTAATAAACGGGACCCAACAGTCATGAATTTGGCTGTCCATTCAGAAAACCTATTTTTCACTAACGAAACCGTAATTTAACAGAAGTAATATTTATTTTCTTTATTTCATTTTCTACTTCAAGTCAAACTTCACATATTACTTACTAACATTTTTTGTACTTATTTACATATTAACCCTTCACATCAAACCCATCAGTTACGTAAATGAAAAACATTAAAATATGGTAGTTTGAATGATTTGATTTTTTTTATTGTTGTCGGCGATCATTGTCTAAAGCGCTCAATTCCTCTATATGTCATATCTCCTATCGCCACATATTCGTTTGATCTTCATCAACGAATGGATCAAAACGTAAAACCATTCAAACATACTTACGATGTATTAGTTATTGTTTTTTCAATCACCAAAATATAATTTGTTTGGCAGAACAACGTTTGCCGGATCAGCTAGTAATTTATATAATTCAATATAATTTCCCTAAAATATTTTATGTATTCTGTTTTTTGTATCCTAGAAGTAAGATCTGTAAAATCTGTAAGATTATTGAAACATGTTTTCACGGTTGTTCCTTCCTCTTCATAAATATTGTTCCAACGCAGAATTTTTTTGAGTTTTGAATAGTGCCAAAAGTAAGTGTTTACCCTACTCTGATGGACAAGGCAGATGTTGTTCTCAATGCTTAATGAGCTCTCCTAAGGTTTCTGTTGAATCTCTCTCAGTTAATCGACGATCTGCATTTTTTTACAATTTCCTGTGTTGATGCATTTTTTGCACATCATTCACGTGGGTAGTTTTCAAGACATCCACGACCGCTTTTAAATTCAGTAACCCATCTATTTGTTCCTATTAAAAGTGAAGAGTTTTATTTTTACATTTTTCTATCCTTTATGTTACACCTTTCAAAAAAAACTTAATTTTTTTCAACTACAAAAAACAATCTGATTCTGCTCAGAACTCATATATTCATTCCTTTACGAACATCCTGAACTAGGAAGATCTGAAAATTCTGCTTTTTTGCCAAATATGGGTGATATTTGATTGACTTTTTGACTTTGAAAAATACAGTACTGCTCTCCAAAAATAAACAACTAAAAAACGATGACGCAGGACTACGTTTCACAGGATGATATGGGGTAGAATGTAAATATCAAAATTGAATGTACGTAAGTTATATTTTTGTAAGGTAAACAATTGAATAATTGTATAATGTCAAGCATTATGTCAACACGCTCAAAACATGGGATTTGGATTGACCCAATTTGTATCCCTCAAATTGTACAATCTGAATACATAAATACCACTACGATAAAAATTGTAGATATCTACCGTGCATAACATTCTATTCAAGGGAAATGAGAAAAATTAAAAAAAAACGATTAAACCATGTGATATATACCGAGCATTTTTGTTTATAAATAAATGCTTTATTTGCCATCTAATTTTATATTATCGCTTTCAAAATAGTGCCTTTCTGAAGAAAAAAACACTTTGTTCAACAAACAATTCAGTCATCGAAAAACTTTTAATAGCTGTATTTAGGAATTGCCTTCAGTTCACGTAACGAATTCGTTTTAATGTATACTGTCAGTACTGTCAAAACGAATCCCACTAAGCGGTAATTTGAGTTTCGTAAAAAGGGAAAGGTTCACCCATGTCTCGTCACTAGTAATTATGCGTTGAATGAACGTGGTATCAGAATTTGATCATTCAAGCGTTCATGTGGCTGAACTTGATTACGAGGAAACCTTTGAATTGAACTCTACTCGTGAACATGAAACATGAACAAACTTAAATGACGATTTCCGAGCATCATTGCAGGTGGAACAAAATACAATCATCTCATTCACGATCCATGATCAGCGTCGTCCAGTTAGCGATCGGACAACGGTGACAGCTTGATGAAAAAGATAGGTACCGTAAACCGGGCGTAAGTTGATTACTATTTTCAGAAAAATGTGAATATTTCCGAAATGTTTTGTTTAATCTACACCCAATTATTTTTGAAATCAGTACTGGCGACAAAGTCACAAAACGCTATGAAATGTTTTGTTAAAAAAATTCCTCAAACAATAGTTTGGAATTTTTTTAGCGGAAAATTTCAAATCATACCTTTGGGGTGAAATTGATCGTTATATTTTTTCATTATTTTCTGGTGTAAGATGCACGATAATGTATAGAAAACCACCGATTCCTTTGCCTTTGGTAATATAAATGATAAATAAATGGTTTGAGGAAACAAATCTGAATATGTTTAGCGCCTATTAATATCGTTTTGATGTGTTGAAAATATGTTTCCTTGCCATGCTCAAAAATGGAAACAAAAATGCTGTTCAGAAAAAAGAAACTAACAAATGGTTATTGAACGTGTCATATAAAAAAGTTTTGAATTTAATTAATGCATAAAAATATATATTAGTTCAGTTCCTAGTATTAGTATTTTTACAATAAAAAAAAAATTTACAGGTGACAGAAATGAACAATTGTTAAAAGGGCAAAAGGATCCAAAGAAAAAAATCAAATTCGCACTTTGCAAAGAAAAACGCACCAAATGTATGAATTGTAACAACATATACCCTAATCCTAGGTTAGAATCGGTTTTGTGGTGGCGCAGACGACAACAACCGCAGCGGAACAACTTTTCAACCGAAGCTCTCACTGTTGGAAAACACCTTCTTCACATCCTGCTTCAAATGCACTGCATTTTGACGCCACTTTTAACCCAGAAACAATGCACGAATTCGGGAAAATTAAACGGAAAATTCTTTTTGGTCCTAAACGAGGAATGGTTCTATGTAGAGCAGCTCAAAATGGTTTATTCGTTCTTGTTCTCGCGAAAACAATACAGAAGCTAATTCATATGTCGGAGTTTGTATCCTTATTGCTAATATACGTGATGTATCTCTTCTTCTAGACATACAAGAGGTACCGTCATCCAGGGGTAAATTGATCACTGAAGTGAGATTAATCGAACGTACAAATGAAAACAAACTGAAAACAGGTTACGTTTATATAAAACAGTTTTAACGTTGAGAACTGTTTTTAATGATTTGTATACCAATCGGATCGGAGATTTTGTAAGATTTGCTACACGATACAATGTCCTGCTCCGTAAATGGTTAAAATTGATGAAAATTTTGGAAGCATTCCCATTTTTCCATACCTATCCATACTTATCCGTGAATGGACACTGTGGAGAGAGGACATATTGAAATTTAAGCTCGTCCCGATAATAACTGTTTGATACGCGATGCGATTGTGTTTGCAATTTGATGAAATGATACAAAGGGGTGGTTTTCATACAGCCTGAGTGGAGTGCACTTGCGCATTTTTGCATCACATGCACACATTGTTGTTGTTTTTATTCGTTGCCAAATGTAGATTGAAATGGTTACCATTGATCGGTTTCAATGTTTTTTTTATAACGAATATGGATCAGTACATCGTCAGCTTGTGTATTGTTATGAGGAGGGAAAGAATAAATCATGAATCAATCAGATCCAGCTGATGAGTACTTGAAAACCTCGAAAACCATTCTAAGATTATCAGCCCTATTCTGTATTCCGACGGATTTCCATTTCGTTCGAAACCGTTGTTACGTTCGAGTTATAATTTTGCATTCTCTATTTCGAACGTTTTGCCCGTTGAATGTCCGAAGAGAAACAGATCGAACGAAATGGAAAAACAACTCGAACGGAATGCAGAATGGAATCTTATCAAGTCGTTCGAAATATTTCGAATCGATCGAAATACAGAATAGGGATGAGTATCCGAGTCGATAACCGAGCGTAATTTCGTTGCCTTACGTCAACAATGCGGTCGAACCCTGGACGAAATTCTTCTTTTTTTTTAAATAAAAAATCAATAATTCAGAAAAATGTATATTTTTTCGTTTTTAAGATCTTTATTCCAAAAAGTGTAGGTTTTTAAATCCATGAACGATTTTAGAGCTTTTCATAGTCAATTAAATTAACTTTCTAAAAAAAAAACATAGGAATTACATATCAAATGTCTTTCATAGTCAATTAAATTAACTTTCTAAAAAAAACATAGGAATTACATATCAAATGTCTGCTTTATGACTAAAAAAAATTAAATATTTTATGGTTTTTGTAACGTCTGGACCTAATTTCAGCTGTTTATACTTTTTTTTTGAAAGCTAAAACTTTTTGTGCAATAAAATATGTCTTTCAAAAGCAAAATATTTCCAATTTATTTTTTCTCTTGGTGATTCTGATCTTCTTGAATGGCGTTAACGTTTCCTGTGGAAATTTTGCCGTATGCATTAAATAGCGTCATTTATTAATACTTATTTGAGATTTCTGAGGCTAAATAACACGCCTTAAATGTATTCCGAGGGGCAAGCTCTAGAATACGCGTGACCACAGTGCAAGTCGGGGTAAATTTCTCCGGATAGAAATCCCCCGGCCAGAACGGGAATCGAACCCGAACACCCGGCACGACAATGTGAGACGCTAACCACTCGGCCACGGGTGCACTTGGTGATTCTGATATATTCGGCAAAGTCGACCAAAAAGCAGATTTTTCGAACCACCCTAATTGTGATGCACTCTAAGAGCGAAATGTAAAAAGGAAAAGAAATAAATATATCCAATATACCAAAACCAGTTTTTTGTAGATATTTTTGTCATTTAATGGCTGTATATGAATTAGCTGGCAGATTTACATGAACTTCACACATATACAATTTGGAGATCCGGTGAACTTTGTCCCGACCAAAATTGTTTTCTTAAAGTTTTCTCCCGAAATTGTTTTTTTTTGTACATTTGTGATCGATAACAGACGACGCTTCTCTAATTCCAAATAGTCAATGTATGACCGCTTTTCGAATTCAATTGAATTCAACCACGAGAAACTACCTTTAATGTTGGATTTAATCCATTTCTCTCAACACCACACGCACTGCATGACGTCGTCATTCGAAAGCAACCATTGAGCATTTCCCAAGGAATGTCTTGTTTCTGATAAGTGACCGTAAAACAAAGAGACCAAGAGTTTTGGTTCTTGAGTCAATGGTAGTTTGACTTTGCACCTGCACAACACAATTCTGATGTTTCCTAATGAATCTTTTGCGTATTACAATAAAACCATATAAGATTTTTGGGTCCAAACAACTCAGAAACAGTTCGGTCTAGTGCATTCATTATGAAATGAATCAATTAGCTCTCTATCAGAACAGCAGATCGGAAAGCAGCAGAAAGCAGAAAAAAATGTTGAGATTTGAATGAAAATTATTTACTATAACCTACATAAAGGGTGTGTCACATCAAATTGCATCACGGAAAAAACGCTGTAGAAATTTAATTTTTAGGAATTATATCTTCAGCTTTCGCTTATAATCAGATAAGAGTGTATAGATCACGTTGGCCATGCTTCACTGTAAATTTGGAAAAATGTCGTCGAACGAAAAAGAGCGTCGTGAATTAATCCTGTGCACTCATTTCGAGAATCCGAAGTTGTCACATCGGGACATCGGTATGATGCTGGGAATCGTCCAATCCACGGTCAGCAGAGTACTAAAACGATACTTCGAGAACCTAACCATCGACCGGAAGGTGAAGAACGGCAAAAATGGATGCTCCGTCAGTGAAAAAGATCACAAGCGCGTAGTTAAGCAGTTTAGACGTGATCCGAGAAGTTCGGTCCGAGATGTCGCCAATAAGCTGAATTTGTCAAGTTCATTCGTCCAGCGGACCAAGCAGCGGGAGGGCCCTGGGTACATACAAGGTTCAGAAGGCTCCTAACCGCGACGAAAGGCAAAACATGGTGGGGAAGACGCGAGCCCGGAAGCGGTACACCGAAATGCTGACGAAGCCGCATTGCCTGGTAATGGACGACGAAACCTACGTCAAAGCGGACTTTCGTCAGCTGCCGGGCCTGTTGTTCTTCTCCGCAGAGGACAAATTCAGCGTTCCGGAGGAGATTCGCAAGCAGATACTATCCAAGTTTGCCAAAAAGTACATGGTGTGGCAAGTGATCTGCTCTTGCGGAAAGCGGAGCGCCCCCTTCGTGATGACCGGCACGGTAAACGGGCAGGTTTACCTTAAGGAGTGCCTACAGAAGTGCTTACTACCACTATTGAAGCAGCACGAGGGCCCGACCATCTTCTGGCCGGATCTCGCTTCGTGCCATTATTCAAAGGACGTGTTGGAGTGGTACGAAGCCAACGGGGTCACCTTCGTGCCAAATGAACCCGCCCAACGCGCCGGAGCCTCGCCCAATAGAGAAATATTGGGCGATTATGAAGCAGGCCCTCCGGAAGAACCCAAAAGTTGTCAAATCGGAGGCGGACTTCAAGAGAAAATGGATTTCTGTTCAAAAAAAACTACAACCTGACGTTGTACAGAACCTTATGGACGGGGTAAATAGGAAGGTGCGAGCATACGGGCTTGGGCTCGAAGTATGAATAAAAAGAAAATGCCAAAAGTTGTTTAATAGTTTTTATTTTGCTGTCTAAAATTTTCAAAAGGATCGGTCTACTGGGCGAATTTCTACAGCGTTTTTTCCGTGATGCAATTTGATGTGACACACCCTTTATTTTCTATTGGAAAGTTTATTTTCATTCATAATTTTTATTTGAGAGTGATCTTAATCCACCTGAAAATCCATTATCATTTTCGCCTCACAATAACGGAACGCGAAGCTCAATGCCGTCTACGCGAATTCCGATTGGGCAAGCTTTTCGCTGCAGAACATAAGGGTCAACAAAGTGGTTTGACATTTACCACAGGTGTGCCAGTGTGTTTTTGCATCGTACACAATTTACTCTCATCAGAATTTGTAACAATTTTGTGGATTTTGTTAATTTACACGAACTGGATTTGCTGCCTTTGTTTTCTTGCAAAATCGCACTACACAAATAAAACAAAAAAATTAGCATACTTATACAAAATTGCTAACCACATTTTTTTTTCGAATTTTACTATCTTCCTTCAATGTTTTCAATTCATTCTATCTTTTTTATTTGAGTGGAGACGGACATAACGAAATAAAGACAGCTCAAATATGACGACCCCTTATCTTGTGATAATGAGTTATACGTACGAACCGATTCTTGGTTTCATATTATAAGATAAAAGATGAATGGTACGACAGAACTTATTATATAATCTAATATAATTGCAGTATTTTTAACACCTGCGAGTATCAAACTTAATATCAACTGCCCCAACAGTACCTTGTGTAAATCCAATCGAACTATTTCGCAAGTTTGTTCTCCCACATGCCGCGCAAAGCTGCTAACATTGACAGCCTCGTCGACTCTAAATTGAGACATTTTCACATGCTTCTGCGTGAATTGCCTCTCATGATATCATCGACACCTGCACCGACGTCTTGTCAACCGAAACGATTGCAAAACTGTGTCAAACCAATCGAGCAGCACACCTCGCAGCACCATGTTTCCATGTCTAACGGCCGTTAATCAAACATAACGCCACAACTCGCTGTCCTCACAAAAACACATCCCATTGAAAGTAGGAAAAAAAATACAATAAGATAAAAAAGATTAGCCTAGCCGGACTATGACCACCAGTTTCTGAGCATAACGAAACGAATGAGGAGCGAATAGTGCAGAGTGAAGAAAAAAAAAAGTTGGAAGTCGTTTGAAGGTCCGATCGTCACCACCTAAATCAACCGCGGCGAATCGCGTCTTGTAATTGTCAAGGTTTCTTCGGCAATTAATCTTCTACCCTCCTATGCCGTCGTCGGTTATAAATATATGCACAGAAAAGAGTCGGATTGCCCTTCATCAAGCCAAAGTTTTCTCTCTAGCTGTAACAGTAACAGCTAAGAACAACCCAACGGTATTCGCAACGTGTGGTCAGGACTACTAGTTGGGTGACAGCATATTACGGTGTGCTGTTAATTGCATGATAAATGAGCGGTTTTCCAATTTAAATTGCAATTAGAGAAGTGTTCGTTGTACGCTTCGTTGCTGGCCTTCCGTCATTCCTAAGCTCCCAACCAAGAGAGGGGTAGTTGTGTGTTGGAGTCACTCCCCACCACCAAAGGACCCCGATCGGCTCGTGTGGTGACAAAGGCGCGGGGACCTGGTAATGGTTACGGCAGTTGCATGGACTCACAGCGCAATGAATAGTTTAACATTAACAACAGAAATCAATTTGCACTCTTCACACACTCTCCAAGCGAGCCCCTGGCAATTTGTAGACATTTGACTTTTCAAGTACCTTCCCAAAGGGGAAACCAGAGTGGAAGCGTTTGAATTATGACATTATGCACCACGGACGTGACTAGTCATTGTAAACAAATAGGGATCTACAAAACACCGTGTCGTGACGCCGTGATGTTTCTACTGCTGCTGTCCAAACTGGGCTAACTACGAACGTAACAACCGTGATGCGTGATATTCCTTAAATTCTATGAAACCTGATTCTAATGTGTGTGATGATGACACATGAGACATTAGCCTAATTCTGCTCTGGGTGAAAGAGTACGCCCGGAAATGATTCATGAGAAAAAACTCGCATTCGGCGAATTAGAAATTGTATTGCAGTTAGTAAGAGATTCTTTTATTGGCGCGTCGAAATGTGTATTACGTTATTTCCGGTCGGTACTTTTGGCTCAAGAAAAATATTCGCACTCTGTTCTTCTTTAGCCGAATTTCTGATTTTTTGTCATCGTTGACTAGGCTCACGTGCGGTCAAAATACATTGCACATCTGTTTTTGTACAGAAATTGGTTAAAAATTATTAAAATAACTAGCATTAATTCTGAAATGGATTCTATGTTTAATTTATTATGATGCGTATTTCCACTGTATTTCTGCGATATGGTCCCTGTGACTTCTTTCTAAAATTGAATTCGTTAAAATTCATAAGGAAGCTATTATTCTAGGGATAACCATTTTTCCATAAATTTGTTTTTGTTTTTTTTTTGTGAATTACAGTTCCACCAACTGCTCGGTTAATTCGAAACATTGGATACGATCATTCAGTTAGGTCCAACCGAGTGTTGGACGGAATACGTTTGCCTGGTGCATTACGTTTGTCCGGTTGAATTCCGCTTTGAAATATATCTTTCATATATTTCCAAAACCGACTCCGATTGCGTCACCTCGACAGCTAAAAAACTTTTCGTGATTTAACAGCATTCATCCATCCAGCTAGCGTCCGAACTGCATCGAGGTTCTCCAAATGGCCTTTCTCAAGACCGAGAGGTTCAGTTTTCCAAATTGGCCATTTTCTAGGCCAGAGGCAAATGAACTAAGAAATTTGAAAGCTTCCATAATTTAAACCATGATTGTTCTCGCTAGAACAAGAATAAATCATGAATCACCTTTCTTCAACTGGTCCTTCATTCTAGAATTTCTACCATGTTTATTTTAATTGATTATACTTTCGTAGTCCTACGTTTATAATGTGGTCATCTCTTGGACGCTACCCTCCTTCATTTATCTTTTGTGTCCCGCGACACCATTACTAGCACGTGTTTGTAGCTCATCTGAAAAAAAGGGTGCAAAAGCTTCACTCGACGCCACTGATGTAACTTTTAGTATTATGTAATCATTTTTTTTTTACTATCAATCCCTGGTCGCTGTAATTGAAAATATTCGCTCGATTAACCGAATACTGAAAGACAACTATTTGAATAATTGGATTATTTTCAAATGTCCAAACCATTATTGCATAATCGATTGAATGAAAAAAAAAATAAACATCTCTAGCCGAATGAGACTGTGTAATAAAAATCGATAATTACTTTTTTTCTACTCTCACCTGCTCAAGTTGCAAAACTTTCGTTTTCCCCAGTGTCAAAAATAATGATCAAATATCAAAAAGTTGGAGGGTTGCGTTCGAGATACGATCGGATGTTAGACATAGGATTGCATTGGCTATTTCTAGCATGTTGATTTAGGAAGTTTTTATAGTCGTTAACTTTATCTCGAGGATTTCAGAGAGGTCATTTGGAAAGCTTTGAGTAAGTTGTTAACTGGAGATTTCCGTTTAGATGACGCTTGACATTTTACGATAATTCAATATTTATTTATTTGTTAATTCATCAACGGGTCTTAAGGCCCTAATGATGTAGCTTACTTCTAAATACGAATACTGCATTACATAAAAGTCGTCACATAGTCATAACATAAACCAATTATCACATGGCAATTTGATTATTAAAAAAAGAACTAAATCTTCGACGAAGAAGCATTCGGGATAGATTAAAGTCGAACAGCCTGGCTACTCTGTTAAAGAGTCGTTGCAAACCACTGAATCCACCGAACATGCTATAATTCGTGCGTAGTACAGGCAATCGTAACATCGAATTATTTCGGAGAGCTCGAGGTCGAACATTGCAAAGCATCAGCGATCAGCAAAGCTCTTGCTGTCTCTCTACGAACCGACAAAGATTCCAAGTTGATCAGCTGACAACGACTCTTGTAGCTCGGTAATCGGAAGGGGTCTGTCCATGGCAATCTACGAAGTGCATATCGCACGAACCGTCTTTGAACTGATTCCACTCTTCCGACACCGTTGTTGTAATGAAGAGTCCAATCTGCTGAACCATACTCTAAAATGGAACGAGTTAGAGAGCAGTAGAGGGCTTTAAGGCAGTAGATATCCGTGAAGTTTTTAGCATTCCTGAAAATGAACCCCAGAGTTCTGGACGCTTTGTTAACCATGAACGAGATGTGCTGTTTAAATGAGAGTTGCGTGTCCAAAATAACTCCCAGATCCTTGACTTCGCTAACGTTGAAATATTTCCAATCAATTGATGAAAATTTATCTGCGATTTGTTATGAAATGATCGAGTTATAAGCGTACAAAATTTTTCATTATTTCTTACATGTTCAGTGTTTTGATTTTCATTTTACCCATATTTTTCTGTTAGATGTAGCCCTACGTCAAAGAACATTTGGAAAGCTTTGAGTAAGTCGTTTACTCAGTTGTTTACAGTTCTTTACATTTTACGATTATTCAACAGTTTATTGAAAAAAAAATTTCTTTTTTGTGATGGATGCGTTGAAATATTTCCAATCAATTGATGAAAATTTATCTGCGATTTGTTATGAAATGATCGAATTATAAGCGTTCAAAATTTTTCATTATTACTACATGTTCAGTGTTTTGATTTTCAGTTTACCCATATTTTTTCTGTTAGATGTAGTCCTACGTCAAAGAACAATAATTTTGAATGCAATGTTATAAAAAAATCCGTCGTAATTTAGGTTTATCATTTGATAATGAAAATTCGATTCGGGTAGCTGCCACCCTATGTGCAACGTTTAAAAAAATTTAAAAATATTTAGGTTAAACGGTTTATTAGAAATATTTGATAACAATAACAAGGGCCAATAAATGGATGCTTTCATTGAGTGAGGAGTGCGAACGTTTCGCTAAGCAATTTGAGTAAATTTTCGAATCAATTCTGATCATTAACATGCACTGTTGATTGCTCGCTATCTAGAGAACTGAAACTAAAATACTGATATTTCCGAATAACTTAGTAGTTTCCAGCAGCAAAACGAAACATCACAGAAGACGCAGAATGGCAACAGAAAATCCGAACCGAATCTATTCTGCGATAGCGGCGGAGACGATAGCAATAGCTTCAAAATAAATTTTATCTTTTGTTTTCCATCGAAGAATACAACTCTCAACGTTGGAAAATATCCTACTGTTAACCCGGAAACAATAATTAAAATCACGAAAATTGAATGATCGAATGAAAAAAAATCACAAATAAGTCATTAACGATTTATCAGCCATCCAGCTAGCGACCGGACGGAATGAGAAATAACGACTTTCCAAATGGTGGTCTTAAGGCCGAATGGTTTAGTTTAGTTTTTTCAAATTGGATTTTTTCAATGCTTGAGACGAATGAACTGAGAAAGCCCAAAGGCTCTATATTTCAAAACACCATCATTACACCAATGAATCCAAACACATTTCTAAATTCGCAGAAACTCCTTCCAGCCAAAAATAATGATAGATAGATTTTTAGAATGTATCGAAATTTCTAAAACCGCAACGGTCGTTTGCGTTGTTTTCTATGAATTGATTCATGATTCATGATTGATTCATGTTCTCGCGAGAACAATACAAACACGTAACACACTCAGTATGCATCGCGACTTTCTTCTCGTACTATACACAGTGCGACTCCATGCGATTATTGGTTCCCCAACTACCGTTATTCATTTGATAACGCATAAAATCAACGATTGGTACAATCTCCACGGTATGAAAACCGACAATTTCTTTTCTGATTTGATTCTGCTCTACACTATGCTTGCTTCTTGCATATTCTGAAGATGCATTCTGTGGAGAAAAAATTGATCCACAATTTTTGTGATTTCAATTCGAAACAGTTTTGAGCTATTGAAACTCGGTTTTGGGAAAATAAGTAACCAGCATTTCTCATACACCTTTTATCTTAAGGACTTACGACTTTGTTCAACCGTCAAAGGGGTATTAATGCTCAAAACTTTGCTACCGAAACGTAACGCTCTAGTTTTAGAAATTTGAAACATACACCCTGGTACAGATTCAAATATGATGTGATGCAAAAGTACAGAGGCACTCTTCATCAGACGGCATGCAAATCGACGCGACCGAACAAAATTACACCCTACTATGCGATATCTATGTTCAATTCTTTCTTTAGAATCGAGCAAAACCACTGTGTGGCAGCAACATTGAGGAAGACTGCTGCTGTTGGAGCGAGACGACTTGAATTATGATGACGATGATGTTTTGAATTATAGAAGGTTTGAAATTCATAACAGAATATCATCAAATAGTCAAAAGATGCAACTTGAACAATTTTTTTGGCTCTCTCATCCCCAAACTTTCGCCGCTAGATATTTATTCTGGATGTGTGTAATCGAAATGAGCATTAATGCATTGCCCTCGCTTTCCCCCATTTAGTTAGTTTACGTGGGAGCAAGCGAACGCGGGCCTAACAGTTCCTAGCGCAATCAGACCTAATTTGAAAATTTAATTACTTCTGCTTTTGGGCTACTGCTGACGTTTCCGCAATGAGCCGCCCGGAATCATGATAGCATGATTGCGCCGTGTGCTGGCTTGCTTGCTTGCGTGGGAAATGGCAACAGTCCCAATCACAACAAGTATCATTTGCAATCTCTCGTGTTGTTGTTTGGGAGACGGTTTTATGTCTTCCTGTGGCATTTCGAGTGAAATTTTGCTTGTGCGCTAGCTGTTGAGATGAGAGCACTACTACTCGTACCTTTGGTGTGCTCCTCAACTATTCTTCAACTCGGCGGCGGCATCGACGGGACAAATGAAAGGAAACTTTTCGTCGCACTTCAAAGCCAAACGATTAAGCAAGCAAGCATCCGTAGGGAAGTTGAAATTGTCCAATTTCGTTCGAGCTTCTGACAAAAGAAGCGAGGAATCCGTCTGAAAGGGACTTATATTTTGATTTTTTTTTGTATGTTTGACGAAAGGTAACAGAGAAAACAAATACTGAAAGTACAAATCAAGGTTTTGTCAAGAATAGCGGCGAATGTAAAATTCCTGCTGGCATGTGGAGGAGGAAGTAAAATGGAAAGGTGCGTGAAGAAAAGATGGAATTTTTCCAGAATCTTTGTAAACAGCAGCCAGAGAAATGCGAAGAGATGAACATATTTCATTCCACAATATATCCAGGGTGGATCGTTTCGTACCTTCGGTTGTCGGTGGCTGTGTTTGTTCTCAAATATTTGACCGAGAAGTTAATACCGTGTTTCCCATGCATAATAATGACGTGCTTTAAGTACTCTGAATTGAGAAAATGAATGAATACATGCAAAGTACTTGAGTGCAGCTGGAAGAAACTTTCTTTAGAGAAGACTATTCTCTGTTCATAATGCGGCAACCATAATCCATGCTGTCGTTAAAGAGCCCAAAGGTAATGGCCGAGGGACATTCAAATTTTCGACAAGATTTGGAAAGACTTATGACGGCTTCATCTTGCGTTGAAAATTTGTATAGCTTTGTGGAAACCTAGCACGAGACAGGTTTCTAATTGGGAGCACTTGTTTTATTGTTTGGCATGTTCTTTGTTAACGTAATTAGAACTCAACTTTGTGTTGGTATCTGTAAATTTAAATCTCAAATGCATATATCGTTTTACAAAATTTCTAAATCTCCAAATTGGAAATTTGTTGAGTGATGTGTTGAGATTCAAAACGTTCACTCTAATATAAAATTGCAAATTTCAAAACATATGATAACTGATCCCCCTGGGAACACGCGGTACACAACGCCCCGACCAGTATCTTTCTAAACAAACAAATCACGCTTCCAAATCGAAAACAAACCGGCTAATCGTCTCATCCGAGTTTCCCTTCTTCAACTGCAGTCAACTGGGGTCATCCCAAATGAAGCTCACAAATTGATTTGTAATCAGCGGGCCACGTTTTACGTCGTCACGACTTCATCCGCTTCAGTCTCTGCCATGGGCTTTCCCAACTCACAGCCAACAGGAGGGACCCGCCGAATCGGATCTCATTATATACTTCTCTAAATAATCATCTTTATTAATCCCATTCATCCATTCTGCGCTTCGAATCGAAATATCATCATAACCAAGTCAAAATGGAGTGCTCTCAGGCTTGAGTGATTTCCTCCACATGGGAAATAAAACAGCGAACCTAGTTCATCGTTAATCCTAATTTCATGCCTCTTCTGGGCCTTATTTACTCTGGTACTGATTTGTTCACGTTGGAAGATTATATATGGGTTTTATTTCGACCTATACTCAATATCTTATTTTGCATTTGTTATTTTTGTTTTGTTAATTTTTGAGTTCAGATATATGCCACAATTTTAACTAATTCGAAACTCATTTTTTTATGAAGCGAATAATTAACGCGGCATTCAGTATAGAGGTAGATATGGTTCGACAATGTTTTAGCCTCAGTTATTTTAAGCAAAATTGTAGAACAAAGTTTCATTCTATATCTTGAAATAACCGATATAGCGCTTTTTTTCTAAGTTGCGTTAGGGTTTGATGGTGACCCTACGTTTTTTTGCTCTAACTTTTATATTGCAAACTTTACATGCAAACTGTCTTCAGTAGACTTTTAGAGCTTACTAAGACAAACATTTTGCGATGCGAGAACTTGTCAATATCGCAACTCTACTCAAAGTTATTGATATTTTTTCCCAAAAAATACACTCTCTTCATTCGCTTGTCATTCTTTTTGGGGCAAACATGAAAAATATTCGTTGACGGCATTTGAAAAACATACTTGACTCTATATAATGTGGGATTTCCAAAACTATGTTATTTTTTTTAGTATTTAAGTGAACTAAAATTGAAATCATGAGTTTTTGGGTGAAAAAGCATCAATAACTTTAAGTAGGATTGAAGTATTGAAAAATTCTGCATAGCAAAATGTTGGTCATGATAAGCTCTAAAAGTCGTTCCAAGACAACTTTTATAGGATTTGAAATATAATAGTTAGAGCAAAAAAAAAACGTTCTTTCAGGGCGACCATGAAACTAAGAATAAAAAACGCTATATCAGATATTTCAAGAGATAAAATATAACTTTGTTCTACAAAGCTACTTAAAAAAATGATTTTTTATTTCATCGAAAATTTTGGTCACCCTATTTTTGGTAACATGAAAATGAGCGCTCTATCATATGGAACAACTTTGTGAAACACAGTTTTTGTCTAGAGAATAAAGATCTTTCATAAAGTTGTTTATAGCGCTTTCTGCATGAAAAAAACCGGTTTTTGCTCTAATTTGTATATATAAATCATACATCAAAACTGTCTCGAGACGACTTTTAGAGCTTATCATGACCAACATTTTGCGATGCAGAACTTATATCTTAATACTGATCAAAGTTATTGATGCTTTTTCACCCAAAAACTCATGATTTCAATTTGAGTTTGCTCGAATACAATAGTTTTGGATTTGGAAATCCCACATTTGGAAATCCCACATTATGTAGAGTCGAGTATGCTCGTTCAAATGCCGTCAACGAACATTTTTTATGTTCGCCCCAAAATTAATGACAAGCGAATGGAGAGAGCGTATTTTTGGGGAGAAAAATCAATAACTTTGATTAGAGTTGCGATATTGACAAGTTCTGCATCGAAAAATGTCTGTCCTAGTAAGCTCGAAAAGTCTTTTGAAGGCAGTTTTCAGAAAATTTGCAATATAAAAGTTAAAGCAAAAACACCGTTTTTTCATCGTGACCCTAACGCAACTTAGAAAAAAAGCGCTACATCGGTTATGAACTTATAAACTTTGTTCTTAAAAGTTTTCTCGAATAACTGGGGCTATAACATTGTAGAGCTATGTTTACCTCTATCTATAAAGATAACAAAGTTAGAATTTTTATTTCATCGTGAATGTTGGTCACCCTATTTTTGACAACATCAAAATAAGCACTCTATCATATGCAACAACTTTTTGTCTAGAGAATAACTGTCGAGCTCTTGATGCTAATTTCCACTTAAATGCACTTTCTGGACCATTGTGCATTGTTTGCTACTCGAATGGCTGTCATGAGCAGGCGACAATGGGACAAGATACACGATTTTTTTTATTATCTAAAATATATATTTTTATTAAGGCTCATATGGCGTCAACCTGACGGGGCCGGGAGTTCAATATTTCGACAATGTTTACCTTATAACTATGTTAGTAATATGTAACCGATTACTCGCGGTTGGCTCGAGGTTAGTATTACAAGTGTTTTCGTAATTGTGATGTTGCTGTCTTCAATGATCTGTACCTGTGCCCGACACGGGATACTTCCTATTGGGATGCAGCTGACCATTAATCAGCAACGCCCCCCTAGTCTGTACCCCATATCTAGCGTGGTGCGTCTTCTCGAGGAATCCAGGATAGAATGGTCACTAGCCGGCGCAATCATCAGCTCGTGTAGAGTTGTCATGAGCGGTACAACCTTTGGCTTTTGTTGAATCATCAGTGGACTGCACAACCTTTGGCCCGTGTATCTGTAAAGAGTGTGTGTATGTATTTCCGCGACTAAGTAAAAGTTTATAGATCGGATAGGAGGGATACGAAACAGGGACACAACGAAGGAAACATCATTAAACGTTGACATCGGCGTTTCTGAGGAACAGGTATAGATGAAGCAGGAGATCAGGATCACGGCTACCTAAGATATCCCGGACGGGGATATCCGATTGTCTGCCTTGTGCTCTTAGTGCTCTAGAGAGCTGAGAGCGAGCAGCATGGAACCGGATACACGACCAGACAATATGCTCGATGTCGTGGTAGCCATCGCCACAATCACAAAGATTGTTTGCTGCGAGCCCAATGCGATAGAGATGCGCGTTTAGGTTGTAGTGATTGGACATAAGATACACGATTTGTTACCTGTAAGAAATTTGCATGCGTTTTGTAAATCCTGCTCATCTCACTTTATTTATATGCTTTCACTTTCATCGACAGGAGCATCGTTTTGAGATTTTTTTTTTCAAATAGAGTGGAACACAGCGAGGACCGCAAAATAGTTTACATATGATTTGCTTCAGTCTCAGAGTATGTCACGTGACAATTTTGCATGATAATTTTTTGCTCAATATTTAAGGTCACAAGAAACTGCTCATGACTTTCATGAATCATTGGATAGTGTTCCTAAATAAACCAAAAAGCTTTTAGATAAGCTAAAGGCAGGCATGAAAAAGGGTTACCATACTAAAGATGGAATCCTGAAATTGATCAACGATTTCGAAATTGAATTTAAATTTCAACTACCGTTCTTCTTCTTCAATGGCACTAACGTTCCTAGAGGAACTTCGCCGTCTCAACGTAGTATTACTTGCGTCATTTTTATTAGTACTTGGTTGAGATTTCTATGCCAAATAACACACCTTGAATGCATTCTGAGTGGCAAGCTCTAGAATACGCGTGATCACAGTGCAAGTCGGAGGAAATTTCTTTGACGAAAAATTCCCCCGACCAGAACGGGAATCGAACCCGAACACCCGGCATGTTAGTTATGACGCTAACCACTCGGCCACGGGAGCTACCGTACGAATATATATATATATATATATATATATATATATATATATATATATATATCTATATATATATATATATATATATATATATATATATATATATATATATATATATATATATATATATATATATATATATATATATATATATATATATATATATATATTATATATATATATATAATATATATATATATATATATATATATATATATATATATATATATATATATATATATATATATATATTCGTACGGTAGCTCCCGTGGCCGAGTGGTTAGCGTCATAACTAACATGCCGGGTGTTCGGGTTCGATTCCCGTTCTGGTCGGGGGAATTTTTCGTC